>NW_009913477.1:92214-177374 GCF_000696875.1 Nestor notabilis | reverse complement strand
TAGGGCTGGGCACGCTCTGGCAGCAACACTTTCAGGGCTGTCCAGATCCAGAGTTTCCTACAAGTAGTAAGAGATATATGAAGTTATGGAAAAGAAAAACGAGTTTGGGAATCCCGTTTCAATGGTCCTTATCTCAGAAAGAAATCCCAGCTGTGACACACTTGTCATAACAAAGGAAGCAATATCCTGCCTTAAAAGGTTTATCTTGTAGCCAACTCTGCAGTAAAGATAGGCTGCAGCCCTTCTCGCATGTTAGAAAACATTTTCAAGTCAACCTCAAATACAGAATAGTCTTTCCCAAGCGTATCCTATTGACATCCCCCTTTTTCTTAAGTCTTCTGAATCTTTTGTCATTTTAGTATATAAAAGTGGTTTAGGTGTCACTTCCAAAGAAGTCATCATAAACCAAAAATATTATGCAACCTCTCACTGTGATCAACTCCTTTCCCACAAGTATATTCCATCTCAGATGTATCATTAGATATAACAACAGTTCATATATATATATATATATATATGAACAAAATACATATGTAATACCATGTAACAACAGTTCATCCCCTTTAAAGGTGAAGGAAATAGGTGGAGCAAGAAATGCCCTTGTCTTAACTGCAACTTTCTGAGTCAAGAGAAGCATATCAGAGATGGAAAAGCAGACAAATACCCATTGAGAACTACAGGGGCTTTGCCAGGCCATACAGAGATGCAGTTAGAAAAGCAAAAGGTCAGCTCAAGTTGCAATTGGCCAGAGATGTCAAAAACTACAAGAAAGGGTTCTTCAGGTAAGTAAACAACAAGCAGAAACAGAAGGAAAATATCGACCTGCTGTTGAGCAGGAGAGGTGAATGTGTCGCCAGCAGCACTGAAAAGGTGGAGGTTCTCAACACTTGCTTCACTTCTGTATTTATCAGAACTGTTGAGACCCAGGCATTGGGAACAAAAATCCAGGTTACTGCAAACACAGACCCACCAACAGTTAAAGAAGAGTTGGTATGTTGATCTAGTAGAGGAGCTTAACCCTTAGAAACCGATGTGCCCTACCATTATCCACCTGAGGCTGCTGAGAGCTGGCTGATGTCATTGTGAGGCCACTCTCCATAATCTTTGAGAAGTTGTGGAGATCAGGTAGCATCCTAGAAGGCTGGAAAGGAGGCTAACATCACCCCCATCTATGAGAAGGGCTTAAAGGATGATCTAGGAAATTATAGGCCCATCAGTCAAAAATTGTGCTTGGAAAGCCTAGTCATCTTCTACAACAAAGTAACCTGCTTGGTTGATGCGGGCTGAGCAGTGGAATACTTGAATTTCTCCAAGGCTTTTGGTATGGTTTCCCACAGCCTCCTCCTAGAGAAACTGATGAATTATGGTCTTGACAAGTGGTCTGGGCAGTGTGTGGAGGGGAAGGGTTGGAGCTGGCTGACAGGCCCCACCTAAAAGGTGGTGGTAAATAGCTCCTTTTCAAACTTGCAACCTGTCACATGTGGGGTCCCCCAGGGATCTATATTAGGCCTAACACCATTTTATCTTGAAGATGGAATTAGATGTACCCTGTTGAAGTTTGCCAATGATAACACACTGAGTGAGGAAGCAGACGCTTGGGAGAGGAGATCCACCCTGCAGGAAGACCTGGACAGGCTGAAACAGTGAGCTAACAAGAACTTTATGTACTGCAGCAAGGACAAGTGTAAGGTCTGCACCTGGGAAAGCATGATCCAGGAGTGCAGCACAGGCTGCGATCTGCCCAGCTGGGAAGCAGATCTGTGGAAAGGGACCTGAGGGTCCTTGTGAGCACAAGCTCAATACAAATGAACAGTAGGTAGCTACATGTTTCAAAGGAAGCCAGCAGGATGCTGTGTTACATGAGGGGCAGCACCAGCAGAAATAAAGATGACATTATCCTACTTAGCATTTCCTAGGCCACACCTGGAATACTGCAGCTACACAAAAAGAGATGTGGATAGGCTGGAGAGGGTCCTGAGAAGGGCCACAAAGGTGATCAAAGGACTGGGCAGCCATGTGAGGAGCGGGTGAGGGAGCCGGTCTTGTTCAGCTTTGAGAAAAGAAGCTCTGGGGAGACCTTACCACCATATTCCAATATCTACCGGTGATTCAGGCACTCGCCATGTTCTCTTTTTGGAAGAAATATCATAAAAGATTGATCGTCTCTAGCTCTAGTGCACATACCTTTTTTCTTATTTTTTTAGGAAGCTAAAAATAATTTTAGTGAAATATTCGTATCATCTCTATATATATAAAAAAAAAGAGGCAAACCCCCAGTCTTTATTTTTAATAGATGTTTTAAAAATCATTCTATTCTGACATGACATATTTTTCCTCTCTCTTCTCGATCATTGATGAAGTCAGAAAATATGCCACAATCTTGAGATAATATTTAGTAAAAAGTTGCATAAACACATAGGTAAACTCCAGTGGGAAAATTCAGTTCTGTAGCGACTCATATTGTCAATACTTTTAATTTAGGGATTAATATATCTGGTTACAAGGATTCCAGTTCTCTACTTTTCTCTCATATAATATTGATTTTTAATAGAATTCATCAATTTATAGACTTCGATTCACTGTGGAAATGTTCTTGTCTTTCCTTCTCTATTTTAAAATATCCGTCTTATAAGTCATCCTCCTTTGCCACTCTGTCTACTCTTAAAGGTTCAAATATTCAAATTATCTGCTAATTTGTAACCATAAAAAACATTTTATTGTTTCACTTACCTGCCCAGAGAAAATTTATCCCAATCTTGAGTTACACGACCTTTAGATTCTTTCACAAATAGTGAAGCAGGTAGTTATTTAATTCAAGCTTTTAGTCAAATCTAGCTCATCAGTCTGTACGTATTGTTGAACTGCAGTCTTCATGTTGATTGAACCTGGTGCTATTATTGATTTAACAATGTAAATTTTCAGAAAGAACCTGTACTTAACTGTATAAATAAAATCTAGGGAGATACCATCCCATTTTCTACCCATTTGTCTGGAAATTTGATTGCAAAAAATGTTATCTTAAATCAGACAAAAAACTAAGGGAGCTTTTATAATTCAAATTCTAAATATGATTCTGACAGTGTGAGTGTGCTTAAAGATAGACATACGCTGAACTGTAATGTTTTCCATCCTTCTCAACTCTAGCAGTCCATTTCCCTTTACACATTTTTAGTGAGACCACAGTTCTGTCTCTTAATAGTGAAAATGACCCCAGTGAAAGAGGTCACAGAACACATGTATCCATCTAACTCCAATATATGTCTACAAATACTACTTCTATATGGAGACTGACTGTTTCAAATGGTACAGAAATTCCTCATTGGCCAGTGATTTATTGTGTGGAGAACTGGGCTTTCAGTTCTTGAGAATGAAATCAGAAGTGATTGTAAAGCTTGAAAGAATAAACTGATACAGCCAGAGATTTTTTTTTCTGTAACATACTCAGTCATCTCCCTTATGTGCATGGCTTTTAGTCAGTAGTATAGCACAATATGTTGTAACCTAATAGCAGTATAATATTTCATGAGCAAAGTGTGTTTGAAGCTAATTTGTAAACTCTGTAAGTCTTTCTACATTTACAGAAAAGGCATAAGCCAAGCTGTGATGATTTAGATAAAGCTCCTTGGTATTGAATCAGCTCAATGGCACTGCAGCACATTTTGATGAAAGCTATATTTATAAATTAAATGGGTTGGAAAATTCAAAGCCATCTTTATCTTTTTTTGCTTTTCCACTTCTCCTGTTCATTTTCATTTTTACCATGGTGCTTGTCATCTCTCCTATCTAGGAAAGATCTCATTATTGGGTTATATTCTGCTTTCTTAAGCTATTTTGCAGTAAAAATTTCCTCAGTTATAAGAAAAATCAGTATGTGACCAAGATAAAGTGAAAGACACTGTTACTGGGAGATCAAGTATTCACAGATCCAAATTTTTCTGAAAAGGGTAGTGATAAGAAAAGTGCTCAGGTTGCTGGTACGCCCCCAAGTGGCAAGACGCGGTATTGCACCTATGTCATGTTGATGTTGCACTGGCCTGTGGTGCATATGAAGATTATGGCATGATTTCTGTGCCTGCTGACGATAAGCATGACCATCAGATCTAAGGGTAGCTTGTGCCTTAGGTATCTACACAGTTGTCTATACATATATCTGATTATAAGAAAGATCTACATAACTGAAAGAAGCCAGATTAAAACAGAAAAAAAAAAAAAAAAAAGATGAGATGTATAATAGGAGTTTAAAGATAGATTATCTAGTGAGACACATCAACATTTGTTTCAAAAATAAAATTGTAAGGTAATTCCAAAAATTCATTCACCTTACTCAAGCCGTGTACCTTATTTCAGCCAAATCTGTGTTAGGTTGTCTGCTGTCAATGACATTTCAGCCACAGCTTTTCTTGGTAAGTGCCACACCATTGAAGTTTTGCAGTAGTATTTCAATTCAAATTTCCTGATTCCAATTTGCTTAGTTAATGAGTGTCTACAGCAGTGGAGTTGAGCTCAGCTGTGCTGCCTGAAACAGAATCTGTCCCAAAGTATTAATGTTGTCCATGCAATTTCCCTCACTTTACAGAGAAACAGAAATGTGCTCTGCATATAATCCAGGAGAAATGCTGTGTTACTTGGTGTAGTAATATGCTGTGTAATTAAGTGACTTCACAGTTAAAGTGAAATTCATCTCTATGCAGACAGCTTTAGTGAGTATGGATGTGGCTGGAGCATTTCTTTTTAAGGAAGCTATTTGTCTACTCTGTCGTCTTGAGACCTTCTCTCATACCCAGCTTTAGACTTTTAAAATACAGGTAATAATGTCATTAATGTCTAGTTGATGATACATTGCATATATTTAGCTTCTAATGTGAATGGACACTTCTTCCTTTTCAAAAACGTCTGCATGGTTTAAAAACTGACCACATGTTTATACATAAGAATAGCAGTATCCTTTTAATCTTTTCTTTATAACCTTTATTAACATTGTACCCTTTCTGGTAAAGTTTCTAAATTACCTATAAACATTACCCTATTTCCTCTTTCTTTCTTTCTCTTCTCCCACCTTCAAATTAGGTAGTAAATTTTTAATTAAACTTGCCTTGACATTTTAAGGACACTGAATATCTTTGTCATTTACACAACAGATAACAAAGTAATTCAATTTTCTGGCCTCCCACAAATTATCCCTTCAAAAAATACAGCTCTTGCTTCCCATGTTTAAAATAAGCATTACCCTTAGCCTAGCAACCACTGTCAATTACTAATCTTTTATTATTGGCTTCAGGGAAAGATTAAAGGAAAAGCTGAAACATAGCTGACAGTTTGGTTATCGCATCTGGAGTAAATGAAAAGCATGGCCTGAATCCATCAGGGAAGATTAGGAAAATGTGAGAAAATTACTGATGTCCTTTTACACATGTAACTTCAAACTCATTCAAAAATTGAGGTATCTAACTTTTGACACATCTCTTCTATTGCTTATTTCACTTAGGAGTAATGCAGTAGATGGCAAAGATAAAGAGGAAAATGAGTTCTCATCAGTGAAACAAATGTAGAACTGTTGCTTTACTGCGCGTCTCAGGAGAGAAGTGAACATGCCAACGGTGCAGAAACTGTTCCAACTCTTAGGCCACACTTGAAACAGGAATGGTGTGAAGGATTACGTTCTCTCTGTCCATAACAAAAATAATTAAATTAAGTATTGATAGTGATAAGATGGAAGTTCAGATTCTCTATAGAATCTGGTTAAAAACTGTAAGCTTTCTACAAAGACTTGATAGAATTGCACAGCTTATTATTAATAGGTGAAACACAACCATTGTTTAAGAATATGTTGAGGTCAAATTAATTTTCTGGGAATTAAATCGTAATTTTTTTTTTTCCAGATTATGGCATAAATAATTTCTCATTGTGTGCCTGCATATCCTCTAAGATGATGGGACACTAATCTTGACCTGAATTTGGGTACTATTGCAGGAAGAAATTGTTGCTCTGCCACGTCTATAGTACGTATTCAGGATGTAACAATGGTTTACAACCTAAATGTATTCTTTTGGACTTCAGATTTTCTATCTTATCAAATCCATCTTTTTTTCCTTATTGGATTGAAAGGTAGGTTTACCTCCTGCAATGTGTATCTAAAACCTCACAGTACATAAGGCCACTAGTGAATGAACAAGGTAGTGCTTTCAAAAAAATAATTTTTAAAAAAGTAGAATAAATTGCAGTGCAGGGCAAACGCTGTTTGCAAACACTGTTCTGCGGAAGGCTGGTAGCACTATGATGGTAATTTTGAGTGACTGCAATCCTTAAACTTCAAATGACCCCTGAAGCTCAAATTTCAGGCAATCCATCTGTTAACAATTAAGATTCAAGCATTAATCAAACACAGTAATTGAGCATTAGATTTATAATACCACCCAATTATGATGTTGGCTATAGTCATTGGTGGTTCTTCATCTTGGCAGTGGAGTTAGCAGAGACCAGGCTTTAGAGCTCTTCTACGTAGGAAGCCGCAGCTGAAGTATTGTCTTCTCTCTTTCCCAAGCTTCACTGTGCATCATTGGTGTTCATAGATCATTTTTATTATGGATAAGTACTACTCTGGACCAAAGGATTACACTTTCGCTTTGTATAGACCAGGACCAGTCTTATGTGGCTTGTCCAAAAAGGTGTTAACCTTTTGGGTGCCAAGCTGTCTTTCCTGGGCCAGTGGAGTGTCATCTGGTGGTTGTTATCTGATACCTACCTTAATTTCACAGTTTCTATGCAAGCAAGCAGTTAACGCAAAATGGTTTGTTTCCTGTGGTCTTGTGATATGTGTATATTTACAGTCTAAGCAGTTTCCAAATTCCATGTATTCGTCATAAATCAAAGAATGCTCTATTTCAGATATCTGTGATGCTCAGGATTTTAGTAAACACGTATTCTTTGACTGGAGAGGTGGGTTTTTTTATTTTATTTACTTTTTTTGTAAGTGTGCAGTTCATGCATTTTAATTAAAGAGTGTTGTTTCGCAGGGACACAATAGAACCCTAAAGCAGCATTCTGCTATTTCTTGAAGTTTTCTAGTAGGCTAGTCTGTATTTCACAGAAAAGTGAGACTGCAAAATTTGTCTTTATTATCTTGAGATCTCAGGAGGTCCTAATACAGGAATACTCAACTGATGTTTCAGTTTTCTTGATCCTGACCCTAACATGAAGGTGACAGGTACAATACTTAGAAAGAACTGTACAGCAGTGAGCAGATTGATTAACTTTGATAATAAAAATGGCCTATTCCTTTAAGGAAGCTTGTCAGACAAAAGGGTTGAATAAAAATATTAGCTTTCAGAGACTCTTTAGTCTTTGAGTTTTCAAAAAAGAATATGTGTCTTGCATTCATTTCAGTTCAGCTTGCTGGCTAAGGCTACCAACCTCACAGAAAACCAGGAGTTACTGTGCAAATAGTAACATGCTCCTTTTACTTTACAAACTTTGTTATGCATATATTAACTTTATATAACCTTCAAAGGAAGTATTTTTAAATTTTCAATTTATTTTCCCTAACTTTCAATTTCACTATAATATCACATCCTCATTATTCTAGGCTTAGTTATAATATTCATGTTACTAAGAAGAAATCACAGTTTAACTTAAAGGAGTCAATACTTGAAGTTTTAAAACAGCAGCAACAAGACTTAATTGCAGGTTAAGAAACAAACCTAATGAGAGATTTGAAGTTTATAGGTACTCTGTGACCAAACACTATGATGCTTGGAAATCCAGTGATGTTTACACTTCAAATTAATTCACAGTTGCAATGAGTAGTGTTAATATGAAAATATATATTAAAAAGTAATAGGCATCTAAAATTGTCTTGCAAAGGAGAATTAGAATCACTGGAATCCGTAGAAAAAAATAATTGGTGACTGAATGATACTATGAAATTCCTTGAGGACAGTAAAATACTTTGACCAGATGATTGAAGAGACCATGTGCCCATATACATGGCAATATTTGCTGAAATGTTGTTTCTTTTATTTTTTTTTAATCAAGACGTATCATGTTATATTATTCTAATAGAAAATCTTTCCAATATTATAATCTTCCCTTATGGTCTTCCATATCTTGTTTGTTACAAGACTTGAGGATCTTGTGTGATAAGTTCACAGGAAGAGAAATGTCAGTTTTCTTCACATAATTTCAGTATTTCTACTGAAAAGGGATGCATAAAGTTACTTACTTTTTCTCTGTAAGAATCTTTTCCTACTGAACATAGGCCTCCAACTCTCACCTTTTAAGAAGGAGGACCAATCTGATCATGCATAAATGTGCACATTTGGAGCAGCCTCTTCTGTTGAATCTGCAAAACCCCAGTTTTGTTTTAATTCAAATTTTACTACCTTTAACTGCATTGACAGTTAATTCCAGAAACCTTCTGGGACGACTTCCAGACTCTGCACTGTCTCTCTCTTGTGTTGAAGGTTTGAAAGTTGACAGAGTAATGGTTCATTCACATCTCAGACTACAGATACAAGGCAGTTCTTCAAGGTGTGCAAGCTGATACTTGTCTGACTTTTACTGCAAGAGTACACCTTTTGAAATGAGTTGATAATTAGGCACTCAGATCTTATTTGCCAAATTTAAATAATCGCCCACCATTTATTTCTTTTAAGGGAAACATCACTGCTTGAATTTGTGAATCATTTGCTTTAAAATGTTTCTGAATAATTTGCAATGTAAGAAGATGAATGCAGAAGTCACAATAGCTCTGCATTTTTATTTCTCTGTTTTCCTGAATGCTTCTCTTCCCTGTTCTTTTCTTCCTAAAGGCTTCTCTACTTACTGGTGTCTGATTACTCAATCCTGAATGTTTCAGATGCCAGACTCCTGTCTGGCTTGCCTTCAGCCTCCCTGTACTGCCTACTATTTCACTTTCAGTAGTCGATGTTAAAATGGCTTTTCATCCCCTATCCTAGTGCCAGAACCCTCAGCTGTACCAGTAATCCCCATATACATTGTTACAGGAGGGTCAGTCAGTTTTCACGGGACATGTAAAAGAAATCCGCTCAACATCTGGATTCTTTGTATAGATTCCACTGAGACTGGCTTTCCTTCATGGTTTTCTAATTTTGTTAGGTTTGCGCACTCCAAAAATAAATTTAATGCTTTCTTTATTAGTGTATGTTGTGCTTTGTACTGTAAATCTGGTTAAAACAAGTAGTCAAACTGCTGTGCTTTGCTCATCTGAGGATTTTTTCCTTGTGGGGAGTGGAAGGCAGGTTTATCTTGTCCTTTATCCATCCACTCAGCAGCATTTTTCGGAGAGATTCTGCTAATTCTCTTTGAGTCTCCAAGTTGTCCTCCAGGGCAGTTTTTTATGAGATGCTGGTCACCCAAACAGCAGCCACTTAGCGCTCAGTCTTAGAGCCTTATACTCCCTGCCTGAAAAAGCTGCTTAAATAGCCGTTTCTTTTGGCATCACTAAAACATTCTATGACAGCTTTGCAAACAGAGTGCATGACTTTCATTCTCAAGGAAGGGAAATAAATGCTTCTATTAAGATATATCTATTTAAGTGACTATGTCTATGAATAAATGGTATTTCTCAAAAAAGGAAAAGAAGTATTTAATATTGTCCTGGAGGGGGTGATTTTCTGGTTTTTACATTGCATATTTCTTCTCTTGGTCTGTGCCTGTGGTTTTAGAGATCTCAGAAGCAGTGACATTAGAACAGAGAATGTTGTGACCAAATTAAGAGATGTTAAGAGAAATAAAAGATAATATATTTCATCACTTACTTCTGGTTTTGTGTTGCATTAATTTCACATTTATTAAGGTTTATAATCAGGAAACTAAAGATTAATAGGTAAATAATAGTACATAGTCTGAGAAGAGAAAAGCAAGAGCAAGGATAGCTGCACAATGAAACAAAATTCAAAAAGGAGAAGAAGGCAAAGGGGACACGAAAATACAAAGACAAATCTGAATATACTACAGAATCACCATGCCATGTAATTACTGTCCTAGTGCAATGACACTGCATTCTACTTCCTATACAGTTATTGAAAAGGATGCTATTTTTTACTTTGATTTCTCTGTATATGAATGATACTTTTTTCCTGAGCAGCACATCTATCAGTTTGCTGTCTGTAGTGCCATGACTGTGTTGAGTGTGTTATTACATGTATGAAAGCATAGCTACATCTTGTGCTCAGAGTAGGGATGACAGCTGGTTTGTGAGAGTCTGTGGGCTGTCAACAACTTTGTTTCCCTTTGCTGTCTATCAAATCATCTTTGGAAAGTTTGCAGGACACTGAAGGAGGTGACAGTATAACTTGACCTATGCTGAAAGTAGTTAGGATTTGAACCAGATTTCACTGCAAAACAGCTTAGGTTACTAACTCCTACAGGAGAGTCCTGCCACTTGGTTTGTGCATGTCTGCTCTCTTGGCACAGTGGGCCTTGGGGAAGTACTACTGGCAAGTCTGCACTAAGCATCTAGCTGTGTGCATGACACCAGCAGTTTACCTTCCTCCAGAGGCTACCTTAGAATTCAAGCCTTATAATGTTATAATTGATGTCTGTTTATTAGTTCTTTACTCAAAATATATGTTCATTGAGTATCTTTGCATTCCTTCCCCTCCTTGAGTATATTTTGCAGGATAAATGCCGGTTATGTGTATGAAATTCTTTTTTTGGGGTTTTTTTGATGTTGTTTGTTTGTTTTTTGGGTGATGTCTCTTAGAATGGCATTTAAATTAATTTCTTTATTCATAGAATCATAGAACAGTTAGGATTGGAAAGGACCTTAAGATCATCTAGTTCCAATCCCTTGCCATGAGCAGGGACACCACACACTAAACTGTCACCCAAAAATTATTGATGGCCAAGACAGAAATGGACTGAGATCAGGTGTGCAATTAACACTTTTTAACTGACACCAGGGAAGAAACAAAAACGAAGCACCTTTTTCTTTTCTTTAATAACAAAATTGAACCGGTACCTTAGAAGAGAAAGGATGAATAACCCATATCTATTACCCTGTTCAGCATGTTTCCTGCTAATTAATTACTGAAACACTCTTGGGATCTTTGAGTATGTAAATAATCATAACATAAGCTGATTTGGTTTGGACAAAACAGGTTTTTCTGACCATCTTTATTATAGTACCTGAAGAGGTTTTGGAAACTGATGGCATAGCTATGAAACTTTGAAAGATAAAGGGCTTGTGTCACATTTTATTTCAACTTGTGGATAAAACCAGCATAAAGATAAAATATACAATAGTTGTTGAAATATCTAATATCCTAAAGTAAAGTTTAATAACCAAATTATAGTAACTGGAGTTTCATTCTCCTTTATCTTACTGAGCTAAGAATCTATGAACAGTGCAGTACAGTCACAGTAATTTAAGTATGGGATATTAAGGTTTTTGATTTGGTTTTGGGTTTTTTTTATTTTGCAAAGTGAATATGTAGTGTGGAATAGTGATTATGCTGGGGACACTGACCACTGTTTAGGTATATCTTAACTATCAGCTTTCAGCATCCCCATGTGCTTTGCTGTCATTCTTCAGGATTATAATTTAATGAGAGAGGCTTTTAACTTGGATGAGTTATAGTTGGTTTTTAGCTGGTTTATTCTTTAATATGATTAATTGAATATACAAGAGGTTTTTTTACATAAAAGCTTAATAACAATTCCACAGGGCAGTGGAATTAATATTTGTATCTTGCTGATGTAATTGCAAGGCGGGGTTTCTTGCTTATTTCTAGTTTGAGGATAGCTGTAGTAGTGAGCATTATTCAGAAAAAAATGAAACATTCTGTAGAAGTTGCTCTACTGTTGACTAGTTGCTTTGAAACTAAATGCTGCTTCAGTTATAAATATTACAACAGAAAACCAGATCACATGATATGTGACTCCTGCACTTTATGAGAATATTTTAATCACAAAAAGAATATTGTCTGTTGTATGCTGAGCTGTACACCAAGCCTACCAGTGTAATCCTGCTGCAGAGTTTTGCTGCAGGAAAGATGAAGAATCTTCAAAATTAGCTACATCTCAAGGCTGGGGATCTAAGGAGCAGAAACTCTGATCTATTTTCCCACGGAACCTGTTCATTCTTTAACTGAAGTAGGTTTGGAAATGTATTCCATACAGTGTAAACCTTATTAGACCTTTAATGAGAGGATTATACAGGTAGATACAAACAGTTCTGGTGAGATTCTCTCTAGTAATTCTTTTTTAATGGAGAAGGAGACATAGGAAGCATCAAAGAAATAGGGAGAACAATTCTGCACATGATTGACCTTGATTTTTTGGAAACAGAGATTGATTTTCACACCTTTTTGAACTGTGCTAAGAACTCTAACTTAGAATTTCCTCCTCTCTTTGTGATTAGAAATTGAATTGGTTTAAGTTAAAAAAAAAACAAACCTAAAAGTCTGAGAACTTTCTCCATCCTGATATCTTTTTTTTGATGGGAATTTGCCTGGCTTTCTTAAGAGCTAACTCACGACTGTCAGTGTGGTATGAGGTAAAATTTGTGGGCACTTCTTACAATATAGTTCAGAGGCTTTATTTTTTAGTTCTTGTAAATCATTCTGTGAGCAACAATGGAGAGAAAATGATATAATAGAATTTCTTGGATTCAAGTGGCTTTAGCAAAATGTCTGTCTGAATTGAACCCTCCTCAAAAATTTAACTTAGAACTTACGAGTAATACTGCTTTTACTGACGCTGATAGATACTGATAATAAGCTGAGGGATAATAAATCCTGGTTTTATGAAAAACAGATTCTGCACATTAATGAATAAAGACAAGGCAAGTAGCACATGACTAAAACCTGATCATTCTACCATCTGTATAGATGTAAATCCAGTGGAATGGATTAAATTGAATTAATTTTTATTTATTTCAAACCGTACCACCTAACTATTGAAAAAAATGAGAGTACTCAATGGGAATTTTTATTCAGAAATTTATCTCATAAGACCTGTGATTAAGTTACAACTTCAGAGCAAATAAATGAATTTGTGTTGATTCTGGCTGGAGTAAATAGCCAGCTCTCAAATCAAGTTCAATCCCACCCACACATTCATAATGGCCTCTCTCAGGAAATGTGTTGTTTGTAACCACAGAAAACAAATGAGCCATGTATTCTACTGAGCTGTGCTTGAAGGCTGCTTCTTGAGTATTTGTACAGCAAAGTGACTGATGCTTCAGTGGAGTAAACATGTAATGTTTTCTTTAGGTATTGCATGTAAGATGATATCCTATATCCTACTTGTTCTAAGAATATATTTCCTACATAATATATCTAACAAAGATAAAGATAAAAATATCTATACAAGCACATACATAATGTACATGAGCAGTATTTTACAGAAGCTTATTGACTTTGAACTTTGCAGTGAAAGAAATATTCAGGTTTTAGGGGTTTTGCCACTTAACACTTAAGGCCAATGGAGAGCATCACCGTTATGTATAAATGCACAGAAACAATAGTATAGTGGGTATGATGTGAATGAATGTTTCAGTTTGATGGAGCATCCAATTAAAAAGTATATTTTTTAATAACTGTTAGGAAAAGGTGTGCAATTCAAATGCTGTGTATGTGTAGCTTGAGCTGGTGCTTTCAGTTGCTATTTAAACTTGGTTTTCAAATTTCTCCTTGCTACCCATCAGTTAGATATTGTTTGGAGGAGGAAATTCTAAGTGTATGGGAAAGGATATATGTGAGACATTCTTGATAACCTCTTTAAGGCAAGAGGCAACTGTTTGGTACAGATCAGAAATCCAAACATGGTAGTGAGTCCTAAGGAAATGAAATTCTATGGGATACATTACAAATCTATCAACTAAATTTAGAAAAAGATTGTTGTCATTGCTGTGTACTTGTTTGCATAGTTTAATATTGTGACAACATTACACAGAAACCTCATCAACCATGACTTTGTTTGAAATACACCAGCTGTTTAATTGCCTATCATAACACAAAATGAGACCTAAGGAAATACAAAACAATACCTCATCTACAAACTCTATTAAAAATTGCTGATTTTGTAAATATTATCGTTAGTTTTGAGAGACACATACTTGTAAGAAGTAAGTGGCATTACTGCTTTTCTATATAAAAGGAGAAAGAAAGCAGCATCTGAAGGAGGTAGCAAATTTTCTTCTTTTTTTTTTAATGGACAGATTTTAATGGAAATTTCAAATTCTATTTTTATGGAATGGGAGCAGCTGTAATTCAGTCCACTGCAGTAACATAGGTGTAGCCTATGAGAAGATGCCCTGATGAATTTGTGTTTGCTATTTGCATTGCTGGTGTAAGAGTCATCCAAGGCAGAGCTCCCAGAGCAGCTTGGTATTCAGAGCTTCTACCAGAATCAGATCTTATTTTCTGAGTTAGCAATTCTGTTATGATATTGTCAGGCTTTTTTTGTTTGTTTGTTCATTTTTCCCACTAGCATGACTGACAGATTTATAACATTACAGGTAGAGAAATTAGATACCAGAAAAACAGTGCTAAAACATTAGATACCAGATAAACAGACTATGAAAAAATCCAAGGCACTCTTTTATATTGTTACAAAATTTTCTTTATATTAAACTTTATAGAAGCATAGGAAACTTTTTTGGTTTGTTTGTTTTTGGTTTTGTTTTTTTTTTGGTAGCAGATGACTGGCCAGTATTTTTGTTTGCTTTTAGTCTTTTACTCTTTGTCTTCTACTTGCATCTTTACATACTTATTGAAGTAAATTGCTGACATTTTACAGTGTTCATAGGTTTGTTTTCTTCCCAAAACCCCAGTACTCCTGTTGTGTTCTACAAGCTCACACCTGTGTTTGCTCTAACATGGTGATCACCTGTTCTGATATTTAACCTGCTTTAATATTTAAGATGTAAGGGGGAAAATATATGTGAAACTTGGCCAAATAACATACGTCAAACAGGCAACAAATTCATGTGCAAAAGGACATCTTCAGAGCATCCAGAGATCATTTCACTTTTACATACTAAAGACATACTGATAATGAAAAGGAGAATAAACATCTTAATATATTATCATGTAACTCCATGATTCATCTTTCTGAGATAATCTGAAAGGTTTGTCCTTTTCATATCTGTGAATTCAAGGCATGATTAGCAAATTCATATTTTGCAAGTCTTTTGCACAGTGGCAGAAAAGTCTTTTAATGATTATCTTAAACAGCAAGGAGGTAGGTGGGGACAGGCAGCATTTCTTACTGCTGGAGAAAATGTGTCCGTGATTGCCCTAAATAAATGTAAGAAAGTTACAGATTGCAGCATATTAAGAATTAGTTTCTACCTTTTAAAAATATTTTGAAGCACAGAGAAGTGTGTACAGTTTTTATTGGAGTACCTCCAATAACAACTCATATTTACTTTAGACACTCTGAATTACTACCTACAGTGTATACTAAGAAATAATCTGTCCTAGTTTCAGCTGGGATAGAGTTAATTTTCTTCCTAGTAGCTGGTACAGTCAAGGACTTTCCAGTGTCCAATGCTCTGCCAGTGAGGAGAGGCACAAGAATTATTCCTTTAATAAGGAAAATGTAAATATTTAAACCTTCCCATTTAGAATTTCTGCATTCACAGGCACATTGCCAGCTAATGAAAGAGCAAAGTTACAAGATTCAAAGCTCTGTGATGTTGTTTGTGGTGAACATTTACATTTATGAAATTTGTTAAGCTGCTGTTCCCATATGTCATATTGTATTCTGAAAACTATTATGTATAAAATTAGCATATAAAAAAATCTTTCTAAGCAAAATCAAAGTTGCTAGCAAGGTAGAAAGGATTGCATGGTTTATGTGGCTCAACTGAAGACCTGGGAGTACGTACTACGGTTTTCTAAGGTAGTTTCAGAGCACACCTATGTGTGTATTCCCTCTGAGAGAAAAGCAGGGTGTGTGTGTAGGGACAGAGCTGGACACAGCGTGCAGTGGGTCCTGCAGTCTGGACAGCAGCTTTCAAACTGTGAGGGTTAGGGCAGCTTTTCTTCTGAGAAAAGTAGAAACACAAGAACTGCTCAATGGGCATTTATCAACTTAGTTTATGGTCTTGAAAGAGGGAAGGACATTTCACCTTTCAACAAGTAGGAGTATACATAGCATCTCTAAGAACATATGAATGAATTATGTAGCAAACATGAACTGCAGGTGGAGAGATGTAAGATTGAAATAAGTTATTCATACAAATCTCATTTACTGCTAATGGCCGTTGGGCCTTGCCTAGATTTTCTGCTGTTGGTACTTTCTATAATTAAAGGAAATGAGAGAGTTGAAATTAGGGATCTGTAATTGCTCTTTAGGTAAGGATTATTCATTGACATACTGAAGAATCTGATATGGAATGGAGCACTGGCATGCCAAGAATGATTCTCGAGCTAAAAACAACCATATTAAACATTTTAAAAGACCTTGCATATGATTAATCCACCTCTGAACAGTAATATTCTTCTTCTGCAGTATGGTGTTAGTCAGGATTTGTTGCTGCTTGTCTTAATGAAGTTTAAATAAAGCTTTTAAACTGTTAAAATTGCCTGAAAGTTCAGCTCTGCTGCTCAGAACATATGCAGCACATTTTACTTCATAAAAAGGCATTAGATCATGTGTGTGTGTATGTATGCCTTTATGTGCACCCTCCAGTAATAAATGAAGAAAATATATAAAATTGTATTCTCCTCAGTTTAGTTCGGCATCTTAAAAGTAGTGATCTTTATAAATAACTTGTAGTGTTGTTAAAAATGCATCATTGTCAGAAACCAGAAGTATCCTTTTGTAAAATGAAGGGTAAAGTGGCATGGAAGAAACAGTAGTATTCAGTGATGTTTGTTATTGCTGACTTTGGAGCAGAACCCGCCCTTTTCAGACACGCTATATTTGCTTTCCAAAGTTGCTTGCATTGTCTGGGGATGAGGATTAAGGCTTAGACTTTTTATGTTTGATCTGTCTGTGTCCAGGAGGTATTATTTATATGGTATGGGATTTAGGACATGATTCACATTTCCAGAAGGTATAAAATCACTTGTTTTCAGTAGGAAGGTTCAGTCTGTGAAGAGGCAGAATATAAAATTTTGATACAGTTCTTTGGAAGAAGAAAACCCAACTCGTATGTGTAAGAGCTTGTAGTTAAACTTGACAAGCTAATTAAATGGTGTCCAACTCTGAATTACTAGAGCTGTGGTAGAAAATGAATGTGTGAGTATTTTATAAATCTGTATTTGACCAAGCAGTTTTATTTTTAAGGTAAGACATGTTTTTGTTTTTATTATTAAAAAGACCCTAAAATGAGTGCAAATTTTATGAAAAATAAATACGTGAGATGGCAAAATTATGTACTTTTGTAATAGAAAGCTTGTCAAGGATGGAAATCCCTCTTTCAAAGGTGAAATTTCAATTACATGAGACTGGATTAAATATGTTGATTGGAGGAAAAATGTTGAGAGCAAAAATCTTTAACCCTTGGGCACATAGTGTCCTCCATTGCAAACACTGGAAATTTTACTTCAGTCATTGATGGGCTTGTTTGTGTGAAGTGTCTGATTTCCAGTAGCTGTCAGTCCAGTTTCAGCAGCCACCTCCATCCTTGCCAGGGCCATGGAAATAGGAGTCTGCCACCATTTAGTGTCAGAGGTGGGGAGAAAATGAGTGCAAAAACTTGTTCCAGTGCCACCTAGTGAAAGGTAAAAATAGATTATAGTAGGAACCCTGGTATGTAGTTTGATATCCACTAGGAACAGGGAGAGAAGCATGCCATACAAATTATTCCAAATGGAGTCATGCAGATATAGGAAATGATGGAAGATTTTTGGAGCTGCTCCCTGTGGATATGTGTTTTGCACAGGCAGGATTATGCAAGAGCTTGAAAGAAGGTGTTTATTTCATCAGTTTGACACATTTGTTGTCTGTATGCATACACACAGAAGTGCTGAACCAAGAATAATTGAGAACATGATTTTTCTTTGATGAATATATAGATCTTCTATAAATGTAGGTACTGATGTGTAGATGTGATTTTGGGAATATCCAGCAATATCCACCAGTATCAAATATGACAAAAGTAAAACTGGGAATTGTTTGGATAGTTTACGTACATGTTGTTGAACAATAAAACCTAGAAAAAGTATTATAAAATACCAATGATAATAGGGTTCACAGAAGAGAAAGAATACTTTTCATTAATGGAATCAAAAGAGGTCAAATATTTGAAGCAAAGTAACATAATGAAGTATGACTCAGTTAATCTTGGCGCTATTAAAAACTTAAAATATTAGGAAAATTCTATAAATTATAGCCTTGCAGTAACATTCTTTTTATTCAGCACTGTTTCTCATTTATCAGGTTTCTGCTAATGGCCTTAAAGATTTAGAGAAAATAATCTGAGTGGTGTGCTTCCAAGGGAACTCAGTTAAGTCTGCCTTTTGGATTATTGTTTTGGGATCTATATGATTTAAAATGAATAAAACCTCCTTGTATAGCAGTGATAAAGATTATATGGTTAGCACAGGGTCTTTCAATGAACAGCATTTAGGGGAATCTAAGAGTGCAAATTCCTCCAACATTTCTAATGAAATGAAATAAGGATTTGGATGTGGTTGTAATGGAAAAAAAAAATCAGCTTTTATATATTTTTTAATAAAGAAGAGCACTTTGTGCTCTTGCACATACCCTAAATGAGTTACGTTGTATGTTTCTGTCAACATGACATACTCATGTTTGTCCTAAGAAAATGAAAACATTTCTGTGAAAAAACTGATTTTCCAAATGTCATATATATATAAAAATAAAATGACATTTTCCAAATGTCGTTATATAAAAAAACCCAACTTTTTCAATTTAGCTTCTGAATTACTCTACCAGTTACTGGTAATTTGGGGTTGTAGCATCTTTAGAGACTAAGTCAGTTAACTAAGTCAGAGCTGTGAGAACAGACTGGCCAAGCAATGGTGTGTTTTAGCAGCACCTAGACAGTATGGGAAATGGAAAAATAATTGAAAATTCACCATTCTTGACTGATGAGGTAGATGGATAAATTAAGTTACTTTCTTAGTCTGAAACTTCTTGGGAATATATGTTTATTTGGCTTGGTGTCAGTCTTGGATTTGCCTGTCTTAGATGCAACTCCTGCAGTAAGCTCTTCATTGGTGTTCTGTATGCAACATATTTTTGAGTGTATTTCACTACCAGCATTTGCCCATACATTTAACTGCAGTGAGCAGCTTTTACATGGTGACTATTCTGAGGATAATGAGTATCGGCATCAGGAAGATTTGGGGTTTTTTTTTTCCCCTAGTTTATTCACCAGAGGAAATTACTAGCTTTGGCAGTTTAATACTTATATATGTTTACATATTTAACAAGTCACATGTTCCCTGGGCTGAGACAATTCAACCTTTTTTTCTCTTTCTCTCCCCTCTTTCCTCCCCCCACCAGCAAATTAGTAGAACTAAAAGCAATAAAATAGAAAATTCAGCAGTAACTTTAATCAGTCTGGTGGTTGTTGCACAAATATGCTTTACAAAGTTGTTCTAGTATTTTGCCATTTACATAGATGTTTCTATCCACTGTAAGTGTTGTAAACTATTCTGAGTAAATAACGTTGCTTTCCTTAGGTAACATAAGCAACAGCTTTCTTTTTGAAGTGTTTAGAGTGCTATTGTTTATGATACAAAGTAATTTCTAAACATATTTACAAACCACAAAGCAACTTGAAAGTTTGTTTTGATCCATTTGAGGTTCTTATTCAAAACTGTGTGAAAATTATCATATATGACGGGTTCTTTGGCGCCAGTGACAATATAATATGGAAAAGCTTGAAATGCTGTGAAAGGCTGTCTCATCATGTTTTTGTACTACAAAAGGCTCTCAATTCAAGCTTAGTCTCTGAAAGTTTGCCTCATCCTGTGCATCAACAAATTAAAGCCTACCTTCTTTTCCCTGCAATTAGTTTATAATTCTTTAGGTATACAGCCTCTTGTAAAAGTATGTAATCTAATTTCAAGCTTAGTTTGCTTGTAATTATCTGTTTATCAGAAATTGAGAAGATTTCTTTTTTTCCTTTTACTCTAAAATTTTAGACTTTCAGAAGAAAACATCTGGTATTGAGAATGGAATGTATTAATTATATAGTCTCTATGAACATTTAATTTTACAATATTTTAATATCCGTCAGAAAATAATTTATTTGGAGACTGCAGTTCACAGTGTTGAATTTTCCTCTTAAAAAGTTGGCTCTGGAATGGATGGAAGTTTTATGTGTTTGTTTCTGTATCATAAATCCATTCCTTGATAGAAGCTATGACTAATTCTGTTTTAGCAAGCCAAGCCTCTTGGTATTAGTATGAAGGGTTTTGCTTGATCCTTCTGGTGGGCTGCTTATAGTCACAGTGTTGCTGAATTCAGGAGGTGTGGGGGTTTTGTTGTTTTATTTTTTAATGTGTGACAGTCGCTGTGTGCACAAAAATACAATAATCCTTTGTAATATTTTCCCATTTTATTGGAGAGTTGGAGTGCTCTATCCCCTGGTTTTTAGTAAGTTTTCCCACTAAATGTGAGTCATTAAAGACTTATGTGACTGAACTTCAGACAATTCAGTTACAAAGCTCAGAAGTGCCAAATCTGAAAATCATATCTGTGCTTTCTGACAGATTTTTATAGGAAATACTTAAAAATATTAAGGAGTGAACTTTAGATGACTCCCTAAGTAAAAAATAGAGGTTTTTAAAGGGAAACTTTTTGTAAAGATAAAGTTGTTGCTTCTGCGAAATCCTCATTATAAGCTCTACTTCAGAAGGAGGGTGAAAAGTCTGTGCTCAAACTTTCCCTCCTTTCTTAGCCTTGGCAGTATTAAAGCATATTACTTGCTTCATAATGTTTTTGAGAAGTCATGTCAACCTCTGACATGATTTTGGAGAGTAAATGCACCTCTGTTTTCAAGAAAGGGAAGAGGTGGGGAAAAAAAAAAGCTAGTAAAAAATATGCAAAATACAGTAATGAAAATAATGTATAGGAATCAGGTTCTCAGACTGGTCCCCATAAGATCAGTTTTACTGAGTTAAAATGCTTTGGTTCTCAGTTCTCTGAGATTTCAGATCTGATTCTCTGAGATTTAAGATCTTATCGCTTTTTATATATATATAGATATAATTTTTTTTTTACTGTCCACATCTAGAATTAAAATATTCTTTCTATTTTAGCATTAAACTCAATTAAATAGACAGACTTACAGTTCAATAGGCCAATGTTTAAACAAGATTTCAATGTCAGTTAAAGTAACAGACTCATTATCACTGATAGACTTGGATTTTCTGCCATTATTCAATATACATCTTATAAGCCATTATACTAAATGCTGCCATCAAGTTGTTATTTCTAATATAACCTAAAATATTGCCTTCTTTTTAACTTTCAAGCATTAAAATAATTTAATTAATCTTTAATGGATATGCTTGTTATTGTCAAAATCTTGGAGATCCTTTCCGCTCTGCCTTTAAAGCCCTCACTTGAAAAACAAAGCACAAAGGCACACAAAGCTGACCTGGACAAATAGTTATCACTGTCAGCAATGAATCCTGTCTGAAAAGCAGTCTATTACATGGTCTACAGGAACCATAATGCCTTCAAGAGCTGTTCTGGGGGAGAGGGGATGATGAAGGGGAGTAAAGTTTGCGTGGCACGTGAGCTAAAATGTGCCAAGCGAATTCAGTTTACTCAGAAATGCTCTGAGACAGAAATCAGAGTAGAAGAAAATCTGAGACTGTGTTCATGTACTAAAATGGATGTATGGAAAGAAAAGAAACAAATAGAAATAGTAACTGCAGAGGCAAAGTGGATGATACCAGTTGTGATTTTCTGTGCATTACCGAAATCTAATGTGCTGGTTCATATAAATGGAATATTAATGAAAATCAGTAACTCACGGAGCCATGTAAAGGCAAGATTTGGAGAGGTAGTTTTATGTCAAAGGAATCTTGCTTTCTGGCATGAAAAATGAAGCTCCAGGGAACACAGCAGTGAAATCTTTAGGAAGTGGAAAATAATGCATGGAAAAAAAGCTGGGATATTATTTACCTCTGAGTGCTAATACTGAAGGACACAGAAATGAAATTGGAGGAGGTATCTGAAAATTTATGAAGTTATGCTTAGGACTGACCTTGTAAAATAACTAAGATCAAAGGAAGGAATATAGAGAAAAAACATTAATGCTTACTTCTGAAAGTCCAGATAATGTGCATTCCTTGGGTTTTAAGGAAATTAGCTATAAATACCCTGCTGTACAACTGAGAATTTCTTTGTGAAAAGTCATGTTTAACTGGAAAGGTAAGCAAATACTAGAACAATGCAAATGAAGTGGCAAGTTTCAGAGGACAGAAGACTGAACCTGGTAATTAAAGATAATTATTTTTAAAAGACCAAGGCTTAGTTCACAACAGACATTTAAAGTATAACTGAGGCAGAATATAGGCATTATATGGAAGAAACTTAATCCTTCCAATTTCTGCCTTAATGTGAAGAGACAACAATCAGCTAGTGCTTCCAAGTATTCCAAGAAGATTTATCTGAATTTTGGTCTCTTTTCATGTGCAAGGTGCTACTAGTACATTACAGCTTAGACTCTATTTCACATCTTACCTTAGGTGAGATCTTCTGCCTAGTTATTCCAGGTTCCTACTAACCAGAAGGAAAGACCAGCTATGCTCAGACCATACCTGATAGCCTTTTCCCCTGCATCACATGAAATAGACACAGATCTCTGGATGACTACAGTGTCACCATTCCTAAAGGAGTTCGACACAATCTGGGTATAGGGAAAAAAAAGATTGTATGCAGAAAACTGCATAGAAGGTCCTGAGAAAAGCATGTTGTTATATTCCCGTAGGGAAACTGGTCAGGCTGAAAAGGTTTAGATGATTCAGTGTTTTCAAAAGGATTGAGACCAAACAGTGGGATAAGTAAAGTGTACGGAGTACAGTGAAATTCAGGGTTGATAGTGATAACCAGACAGTGAAGTGAAAAGAAAGCCACAATCAGCTAGGCAGGTGAGGGCATCCTCAAGTAAGTAATCAAACCCACAGACAGCAGACTAAGTGAGTTATGTTCAGAGTCACAGGCATTTGTTTTGGTTGCTCTGCATGATTCTTAGTAATGATGAGTGTGAATACAAGAATGAAAATTATGCATATGTTCTTGTGATTTTGACAGCAGCAACTTCTGCAATAACTCCTGACTGCAGTGACTGATTTTCCCTGTGAGAAAGCTTGCCTGTGTGCCCAGGTTTCAGAGTTGTCATGTATGAGACACAGTTATTCCCTTGGCTGTTGAAGGGTGAGCAACCAGCAGAGCCAGGATTCCTCACTTCCAAGGGCCTTCACTGATTTTCAGAAATAATTATCATACTCTGCCTAATTGTGGTTTCTAAAATGTTCACTTTCTTGTGTCATACTTCCACTAGGAAGAATTTAGGATGGTATAAAATACTCCCTAGGACAGCTAGGAATGTACATTTAAATCAGATAACATGCTACTGTATCAAACGTGTTTTGACTACAATACTTCTGCATAGAGAAAATACCATTATCATATCTAGATTTTTAAGATACTTATACCATACTTATTCTTTCTAAATAAAGAGATGGACATTACTCTAGTGCTGGTTATACATTCTGCATCCTGACAGGAGGCAGAGAACTCCTTGAAGACCTGAGTTTAGCCTCAAGGGTATAGACCTGTTTTCCTTCAAAATTCATATATAACCATTTTGGTTTTTTCCTAGTCGATACACCAGAAGCTGAGAATACCATTCTGACAAAAGCAGAAGGAATCAAACCTTGTACCAACGAGGCAAATAATGTCTGAGACTATAGTTTCAATACGCCAGATTTGCATACTCAGGACCTAAAATGTTCTGTCTATATGGATGTGTGATGACAAGCTGACAAATGTGCTTAAATTATATTCAAATTTCTGCATTTCAGGAGCAAAAGAACAAGGTGGTTAAAGTGTATGAACAGGTTCAGAGCATGGAGATTGAGTGAAATGTCATTCAGGAAGTCAGATAAAACTAAGGATATGTATTTTCTGAGTCATAAATGATGACATGATTTCTTTAAAAAATATTCATGATTTCTTGGAATTAAGCATAAAATGTAGTTCAAAAGAATGTAGACTGCAAAATGATGTATTATTCATGTCAATTTTCCAAAATTTATATTCAGGTCATAAAGTATAATGCCAGAATAAAATATAATAGCAGTAAATATCAGAGACATTTGTTAGACCATCTCGATAATTAGAGAATGTATTCCTATGAGAGTCGAATTACTGTAATGTATGCTAGCAGGATGTTTGAAAACAAGCCTCTTAATAAATGGAGTTGACAGAAAATACACTGCGAAAGGATTATTGGCAAAGGCATGTAAAGTAAGAGATTTGGCAGGAACTTTAAGAACACAAATGTGCATCACTCAAGGGAGAAGATTTCTATCCAGGGAACAAGCTGTCTTTGTAAACAGGATTATACCCATAACAAGTATCTAGAAAGCATCTATGAATTCCATCAAAGAAAAATTGTATCCAACAGAAATAAGGGATACAAGGAATATTTCAGTGACAGTTACTTCAGGTTGTTACTCTAACTAGTTAAAATTGTAAAATTGGTTTTATTAATTTTTACATTTAATTGTTTATTTGTTACATTAACCAGTCACTTTGCTTCTCTATCCCCGTAACAGATGTTCATTATAAAAACTGAATACATTAAGATGATTACATTATTCAAACTCTTTGATAATTCATTTGTATTAAAACCATAAGACTCTGTTGACATTTCCCTAGGGTACATTTGGTGAGGTTAAGCAGGATAAATGTCACAGTTAGTAATGCTGTTAAGATAAAAACCTTGCAAAGGAACTGCATATTATTTCTCTGCTTTATGGTGCTTAACAGCAACTTTCAGAGCTATATTTCCTTTTAAAATGATGCATTATACCTTGAAAAGTAAAATAAAAAGACCCAAAATTATGATTCTTGCTCATTTCATCAAGAATAAAGGAATAGAGGAGGAGAAATCTTAAAGATGTATGCATGGTCTTTTTGTTAAAAAAAGTTTTGAAACAGAAATAATATGCTATATTTAAGTATAATGGCCCTCATATGAGATGTGCTATGGAAGAAGGTTTCTTAAAAAGAGTGTATGATATATATTAATGTCAACGAAAATGCTTCCAAATAGGAAGTGAACCATAAAATCACTAAGATGCAAAGAGGAATCTCAAATACATTACAGAGTTCAATATTTTAGAAATAACTGATTATATACCATCACATAGCTGGAATTGGAGAAAAAAATAGGTTGGGATGACATGTAGATGTCCCTCATTTCAGCCTCCCTCTCAAAGCAGGGCTAAATACCAAGATTAATTTAAAGAAAGGTATGCTTGTTCAATTTATATTGGTCAAATTTTAAAGGAAAATTTGGATTGCTAATGGCCTTCTCCAGAGGAGTTTTGGGGAAGTGCTGGAAGTGACAATGCACACAGACTCTCAAGGCCAGTGGTCTGATGCTTATCTTCTCCCTTGCAGCCAGCCCACGTGTCTATTGTAGAGGCCTGTGACAGGCACCTCCAGGTTCTTACTGTGTGTCTCTGGCCGGTGTCTCTTTCTGCCTTTTCTAAGGCTCTCCTTTAGGTGTATTCTAAATAATCAATAGTCACAAATATTAATTTAATCCTTTTCATTAATCTAAAGGCTGTTGCTCAAACTTGCATGAAGTGTGGTCATAGTAACAGTTTGTTTCAGGTAATGAAAGTTTTAGTTAGGTCTTTATTGAAAGGCATTAAAAAGGCAACTATGTATATCTTATTAAAGAATAAATTGCAACATATTGGCAATAAGCTTAAATGGATATAGAGGAATATAAAATGTTTTGGGGTTTTTTTAATTCAAAGTTAACAAGCTCCTTAATAATGAAAGTTAATTTCATACTGCTCAGCTAGTTACAATGGGGGTTTTAGTTTGTTTTTTGTATCTGGGTCAACCCTGATACATTAATTATGAATAGTAATGATTGTTAAACAAGTTTTGCAGTTGTCTTTAATTGCAATATCTTTGACTATACTCAGGTTTAAAAAAAAAATTGGTCCTGATAATTTCATTATTAATAAAAATAATTAATAAATAACATTATTTTGGAAAAGGAAAGACAATTTCAGAGGCAAATGATCAACCAGCTATGAACTCAAAAAGAAATACAGAGTACTTGAATACTGCAGATCATCTAGTCCAAAACACCTGGTCAAAAAGCAGTCACCTAGAGCAGGTTGTGCAGGACTGCGCCCTGTCGGGTTTTGTAGATCTGGAAGGATGGCAACTCTACAGGCTCTCTGGGCAACCTGTGCCGTGTTTGACTACTCCTACAGTAACTAAACAAAACAAAAAGCTGATGTGCTGTTTTCTAAGTTTCAGTTTGTGCCTGTTGCCTCTTGTCCTTGGATACCACTGAGAAGGATCTGGCTCCATCGTCTTTACTACCCTTATCAGGTGTTTATACACATTCACATGATTCCACCCCTAGTCTTGGCTCCTTGAACAGTTCCAGTTCTTTGAAGCTCAGCTTTTATGCTTCAGTCTCTTAATCGCTTCATGGCCCTATCTATGCTGGACTCCCTCCAGTACGTCCAAGTCTCTCTTTTACTGGTGAGCCCTGTATTGCACACAGCACTCCAGAAGAAACTAATGTAAGGTTAGACCATTTTTATCCCTTCCCCCCTCACCCCCCCGAGTTGTTATAATTTAGAGGGACTGTTGGGTTTTTTTCCTGCTTTCTAATGCTAAATGACATTCTCCACACTTACAGCATTGGCTGAAAAGTGATTCGCTGAGATTGGTCAGTCTTGTAAATAATACAGTTTAAAGTGAACAGGAAGCACCATTTAGAGAGGAGCTGCCAAATGTCAAAATAGAAGTGTAAACTGAATGGGGTTACCTTGAGCCCTGTTACTCAATATCATCATAGATGGGTGGAACAGAGAAGGGAGTACACATACTCATTTTGTGCATGACATAATGCTGGAAGAAACTGCAAGTAAGTCAGGGATGTGGTTCAAAATGAACTTACTGTAATCTGTTAAAGATCTTCCACTGGGACAAGAAAAATTGTCTAGATAGCAGGTTTTTGGGTGAAGGGTCTGAAGACTGCTTATGACTTGCAAGCTGAACACAATCAGTTATAGCACATTATTACCAGGAAGGGAACCTGTACTGTGGCACATAAGAGTATGTATTCATGTTTTGTTGGAATCAAAAAGCAACCTTTTCCATACACTCAGCTGTCACAGGTACTCCTACACTCAGCTGTCACAGGGACTCAGCTCAAGGCCTTTGGCCAGATTTGACACTCCAAGAATCATTTTGGTTAGTCAAAAGGAAATAGCAAGAATGGTAAGAGACGTAACAGAAGGAAAGATTAAAGGAGCTGTGATTATTAGGGCTAAAGAGGGTATGAATGTGATAAGAGTCTTCAAATGGAGAAAGTAAAGTTGTTTCTATAAAACAGAAATAAGCTATTTCTTGTGTTTATTCAGCATAGATAAAAAATAATGGGGCTTAACTGCAGTAAGAGAGATTCAGATTTCAAATGAAGTAAACTTTGTTAGTGGTAAAGATGCTGAAGCATTGGTATAGTTTGCTGACCATTTCTGGCAACATTTAGGAAAAGGTTAGGTAAACACTGGTAATGGGGAAGGGACAAGATGACCTTTGAAAGTCCCTTCGAGCTATATGATTTTCTCATTTACAGATGCCACCACAGAGTTACAAAGGGATCGACTGTTAAAAGCAATGGATAAAAGAGAAATAAAGTACCTGTCTCTTTCTGTGCTGTACCCTTCTCTGTTAAAGTCAGGAATATCAGTCTCATGTTTGATTCAGGCTGTTTTGGTTGTCAATGTTATTCTTTGCTTTATCTGACTGTTTAATTTCCAAATCTATTTAATATTTCAGACATGTGTGGCCATTATCTAAAAAAGACACAAACTGCAGACATTGCTGAATATTTGATATATTCCTATAATATCTCAGCATTGTTTAAAAAAAACTTTCTAGGATGCTTGTGTCTCCAAAAGTATTTTGAAAAGCTGATTTGAATAGTGAAATGCAGCCTTCTGCAGCAGTATCAATATCAATTCCTTGAGCAAACTGGAGTTTTGATACTTACCTAAGACCTTAGTAGGCATTTTCTGGCAAATCCTTGAGTTGATTTATTTTTTAAGCATAAATACACTGCTTCACTGACTGTTAGAAGGGATACTGGGCAAATGAAATGCAGTACAAAGTTAGCATAGGAAGAAACCTACAATAAAAAACTGAAATAATCTCTCACACTTAGGACCATTTCAAGCATATGGGGAATGCTTTAAGGACTATTTTGATGTTTTCAGTGGCTTAAATGAAAAATATTTGATGAATTCTTTACTAACCATGATGACTAGCAAAGAACTAAGTTAATTTAGGTCAGAGAAAGCGATCACTGGGAAATAACTGAAGCATCTGTTCTTTACAAAGATAGAGTATAACAATTCAGATTAGGAGGAACCATATAGTTTTATTGTGAGAAACTCATAGATATTGAGAGAAAAAGTAGTTCATTGTTTTTCATTAGTAAGCTTTCTCTAGAGGAAGTTTTAAAACCAAGACACTGATGACAATAAATTGTCAAAAAACATGAAAGGATTTGCAGAAAAAAGCAAGAGATGTGAGTCGTTCCTATTACATTTGCTAAGCAGTGTCATAAAATTTCTAAATTATTAATTCAGAATCTGTCTTTTTTTTTGTTATTTTCTCTTATGCAGGGGTGGAAGTTGACTACTTATAAATTAATAAGTAATTTGAAAAATTATTGCTAGTTTCAATTGATTTTACAGAAGTCCAAATGTTTGAGTGTTTTAAACTTTGAAATTCTGTGGGTTTCTGTACATTAAATATTAATAACCTGCTGTGCAAACACCCGGATTGTGATTGGTGGACATTTTTCTTTTTTTTCCAGAATGAGTTCTGTTTCATATAGGGAAATGGGACCTGGGATTTGCTTCATTTCAGAAAGGTAATAACTGAGATCATTTGCCAGTGGAAGGGTGTGATATTAAAAAATATTCTTTTTTCCAAATCAAGCCAGTGATGTGTTTAAATGGCCCACAAGAAAATAGATCTGAAAGATTTACTATATTTTAATTATACTGACATACCTGATTTTTCCAAAATTATCCTTTAAAGTACATAAATACTACAGGTGATTGCGTTTTGAGATTTTCCAAGACTTCTCACAGCATTTTTCAGTGCTAACTAAATCTCTCTGATGGAAATCAGCATTCAAAGAAAAGGAAATTTACAGAGGACTTGATGATATTTTAGGAGTTAAATCTACATTGTAAATACAGATGTGTTGTTATCTGTGGGGGGAGTTCAATCCATGATGCTTTTTCAAGCTCATTGAGTTGCACAACAATGAATTTTACAGAAGAGACTATTTTCCTATTCTGCTCAATCCTTTGTTGCACCAAATAGAGAAATACTTACTTTGGAAAGAAGAAGGGGAGAAGGTCGTATCTGTCTAGTCAGTGAAGCCTGGGAGTCGAGTATGGATTTTCACTCCATCTAAAAACCAGTTTATTACAAATATGTACAAAAATGTTTGTCTGTAATGGTGGGAAAGCAGCTACAGAGTATACAAAGGCTTAGATTATAGAGGTTTGACATTTGTGTGGAATACACAAAGCTGTTCTGATTAAGCCTCATTTCAGTGTCATCATTAACATGATGAAATTATCAGCTCATTTAACTGTTGTGGACATACCTAAAGAAAAGCATGTTACAGAGTATTTTTAAAACCTTAGCATCTTGCAGAAAATCCTCCATATAAAGAATGTCCTTCCAGGCAACAAACTAGTAGTGCAACTCTTCATTACTTTTTTTCCACTTCACATCAAATCTTCAAAAATCTTCCTCTTAAGAGGAAGTCTGTGAATCTCAAGCACCTTGAGTCTAGAAGATTTTCACTTCCATACAGGTTTGCAAAGATATGGAGAGGAAACAAGTAGATGTACACAATAAGTGAATCACTCATGAAAAGACAGGACTCCTGGAGCATGTGGGGTGATGTGTTAACTCAGTGACTGATTTCTGTAACTTCATTACCATGTTAGTTCATTGTGGTTGCACTTCATATGCCAAAAATTAACAGTATTCATGAGCCATGCCAGGTCCCTAGTTTCCTGGTGTCAAGTTCTGCTGTACAGGCTGTTTTATTCCATAGCTAGGTTGTAGGTCAGTAGTAGATGCATTAGTGTCAAGTAGGAAGTTTTACAGATTATTTTAATTATGGAATGACCCTTCATAGTAAGTGAAATGAATGTTGCCTTTTAAATATGCTTATTCATGTTTGTTATTAATAATGTCCAAAGAAAAAAGGTGTTTCACAATGTGCACTACACAGCTTTTTATCAAAACACTGCAGCAGAGGCAAACCTGTCCACTGCAACCTATGGTATGTAGACTGGCTGGCAATAGTAGGTTACAGCTGAGGAAGAAAATGCAATGCTAGCTATGCAAAACCCCCAACCTACATATATCTTGCCCTTTGCAGGTTGTTTAATTTTAAATCTTCTTTCAGCATGAGTGCGCTGCAAGTTTATCGCTAATTTCTGCCTCTCTGAATAACTCCTCTGCATTACAGTTGTATAGGTTTAATTAGCTGCTTCTGCTTCGATTTGCTCATGTCATGTTGTCTTTTTCATTAGATTTCTCTTCTTCATTTGTGTTAGATGTTTGCACATTTCCTAGCTTTAAGCAATGTGGGCTATAATTGGGATCTAAAGTTGGAACATGTCTTCAGTTACTGTTTTGTTAATTCCTTTTATTTTCCTGTCAAAACCGTATGGTATCATGTATTGCCAATGAAGTGAAAGAGAAGTCAGAGGTAATCCACATCAGCTTTTTTGCTTCTAGCAAAGGTTTGCATCTTTAGACTTGTTTTCTGTTATAAGTGTTCTATGAAAGTATCCATGCTATTTTCATTTTGTTTTCATAGAGGCTATGCACAACAATGTTACAGATTGTTGGAGGCTTTTAAGCTTGTAAAATCAAATGTACCAATGATGTAGTTCTCTCAAATTCTCTGCAACTCGTTCATCGCTCTCTTTTTCTGGCACATATAAATTAGATATTTTTTTTATAATATTAAGGCAGGATTGAATTAGTGTGAACAACTGAATTGAAACCCTGCTACAGTTGTTCAGTTAAAAGGGGGAAAGGATTAAATAGAAAGCAGACGTAGCAGACTGGGAGCTGGAGAGCAGGATTGAAAAGAGGAAGAGCAGTCCCAGCATACAGATAGTTTTTCAGATATATGGTAACGGTCTTTGTTTTTTCATGTGATGTTTGGAATGATTGTGGGGACGGATCCCACTTTGGTTTTGGGCAGTGATATTTTGGGGTGTAAAGATGTGGAGACAGCAGTCTTCTGCACAGCTATGGTCTTAAGATGCTGAAATTCTGGAGGATACAAATGAAAGTAGTAATAGAGAGCACACTGCAGTTACATAAGGGCAAAATAACATTCTACTTTGAAATGATTGTTTTCATCAGCTTTTCAGGTAAGATCTGTGCTGCTTTAAGTATTTTGAGGTTGCAGGTAGCTATAGGTGGTTATTCTGTCAATCCAAAAATGAAGCAACTTGTGGAAGTAAACTAGAAAATAATTAATAACCTTGTTCCACGTCCATTCTGTGTTATTTTTCGTACTAAAAAAAATGAAAGATCTATTAAACATTCTCTGTAAGCCATCTGATATCTTTAGGGTTTGAACACAACTCTGGTCTGCCATAGTGACAAATATTTGGCTTCCAAAAATTTTCATTTTCATTGTGAAAAGACATGTGTTGTCAGCATAATAAAAGGCAGATTTTGGATGTGTACTGCCATGAATTTACACAGGTACAGTGAACTTCATATGTTTACTCTTGCTTACAAAGTTCAAACATAGGATTCACTAGACTGTTTAACAGACTTTTTCTGTGATAAAGCTGTTAAAGTTAACTTTGCTAAAGTTAACTGCACCATGAGTTATTAAATTCTATTTCTCTGACTACTACTGCTGCTCATGGCATGTTTGAAACATTATTTTACTTATTTGTTATGTGCTGGGGACTGTAATTAAGTAAAACCTACAATTCAAAACATGGAGAAATTCCTGAAAATCTGCTGCTGTCATGGTCGTGTGGGACGACATGTTCTTAGAGTTGAGGATTGAAAATGAAACGGCATTAATAATGGAAGATATGTTTTCACTTTTGTGAAGAGTTGAAAAGCTGGTTGTTAATTTACTATTAATCTGATCTTCTGGAGTGCTGCTTAAAAGGGTGTGTTTGATTTTGAAAAAGTGATTTTTTTGTTGTTGCTGTTTGCAACAGCGATTAAAATGAAATTAATTGCAACGACATGCTTGCCATTGGATGGGAAGCGAATCTCAGCAAATGTTTGAGAATTCATTTTGAGTTGAAAAGAAACTGAGCAATGAATGTCAAATCCAGCTCTCTAATGTCTTTGTGCAGTCCTAATCCCAAGTACATACCCATTTTGACCAAAGCTTATTACAAGAATAACTCTTTTTCTGTGGTTTCCAACTCTGTCATCTTCCAAGGCTAACAACAATTCTTACATTATATTTGGTTCTAACTCTTAACTATGAGGTTTTAATTGGAAGGAATAATTAATATGTTATTCAATCAAATAAAACACTAGAAAAATAGCATAAATGTCTGTTGCATACAAATACAAAAAAATTATGTGAGAAATAACAACAAATGATCAGAGGGATGGAACACCTCTGTACAATACAGGGTAAGAATCTGAAAATCACATTGGGAACGACTGTAAGAAAACATTCTCTAAGTCAGTGTTTGTTCTGCTCTGGTTTCCATGGACAGATTTAAATAGATTCAGAGATTGTTAATGTTATGGCAAGAGGAATTCTGCTAAGATCTGTGTCATTATGGTAGACATTACACTTGTGCATATTGGCTGGAGCAAGTGCTGCCAATACTGGTAAAAACTTCTTACTGTCGGATTCATTAGCCATTAGATTCCTTCACTCTGAATTGTCAGTGAACCAACGGGAGGGCAGACTATTTACCAGTCAAAGAGAATGACCTTGGAATAAGTGAGTATGAATTGATACATGTTCAATAAAATAGAAGGATGAACAAAACCAAGTTACTAAGGTTTCTAATTCCAAAAAAGCAGACTGAGAAATTGCAGAAACTAATTAGTGGAGTCAACAAGATTGAAGTGCCAAGGAACTTAATGTGAAGGAGCTTTGGAATCTAAAGGCAAAGCTTCAAAATCTCTCTGAACTGCAACACAAACAGGGAAGCAGCAATTTGCAGAAAGTGGGAACATCTCTTCAGTATTTAAAAAACATTATCTAGGAAGTAGCAGACATCAAAAAGGTAAGATGGAATTAATTTTCAAAGAGAGCTCTTTCTTGAAGGTAGGCCAAATGATGCCTTACAAAGAACATTCTGGCTAGTGGATATTAGCCATAAAAATAAAAAGCACAAGAAAAGAAATTAGTACTTAGTTTGACAAAGCAGACATAGATTATTCATGAAGAACATATTCCAAATACATCCCCCAAATCAGTTATGTTTTAAGCCTAATTTCAATGAGAATAATGAGGTTATCCAAGTTAATAGCAGGTTTTTGTGGTCCATGCCTTTCTGGCCTCAGAGCTGCCTGTTAAGTCTCTACGCTCCTGTAGATGAAGAGTTGTGAGAGTCACAAAAATAAACTCCTTGGGAGTCAAAACAAATTCAGACATTTTTACAGATTGTTTTTACAGTAAAAGAACAACTGATGGAGAGATTTGTGTTGTGCTTCATAGCTTCTGATGATTGGATGAAGGTTTTGTCTTTACTACTCTAAGTTTTTCCTTTTTTTTAATGCAAACACATGTAGTTTAACAAGTGTTGCTTTTAGAGAGTCTTATTTCTTAAATATGGAACAGTTGGGTTTTTTTTTTCTCTCTTATCTCTCTGCTTTAGGCATAAGTATAAAGCTTGATGGATTTTGAAGTTACCATGCCAGAAATAAGGCAGCTTAACCATAAATACTGTATTGTAATGTAAGATGTGAATTCATAACCTACTTACCTTGTCTTTACAACATGTAATGAGTAATATATATTTTGGCATACATATCTTAATCATAAAAGTAAGCTTTTAGCATCTATTTTAGTATCTTTCAACAATTTTGTGGATTTTCCCTTATGTAACCAGCTGGTTTTTGGGGTACATATTCTCCAGATTTACAATCAATTCAGTAAAGTTGTCAGGATCAGCAATTCTGAAACAGCTATCATTATAGATATAATAGAAATTGCTGAAACATCTCATATATCAGGTATAAGAGGAATCCTTCATAATTTGAAATTTTAATATTTTAAAGCAGTATATTAGGTCACACATTATTTAAAGTACTCAAATTTATTACATTCACGCTATTTTCTTCCTGCTATCGAGTTCCCAAATAGTATAGCTTCTGCTTGCAAACTGTATTTGACAGAGCAAAACCCTTCTTGCTCTACAACATCCTGAACTTGGCTGCTTCACCAGAGTGCAGAGCTCACCAGAAGGCTTTATTCATTTCAAAGAAACATCAGTATTTCTGTTTAAAGACAGAACCTAGCAGCGATTAATTGCAGAAACTGTCATTTGGTTAAATTTAAATAAATAAATTAATTAAAATGTCTCGTGCAAGAGAAGAGAGGACAATGATCTCACGATTTAGACTGGCACATAACTATTCTGTTCTGGATTCTGGCACAGATGCACTTTCTGACCTTACTTAACGAAGACGCTTATTAGCATATTCAGGCAGTACTTCTTGTGCCTTCACCTGTGATGATTTCAACATGATTAAAATGGTCCAAACTATTTGGAAGCTATTATTTATCATTATAAAAAGATAATAATTTTGAAATACAAGGGGCACCTGTAACTCAGTTTTCCACAGTGGAAACGATGATTACATTAGTTTCTGATACTGAAATTTTGTAACAATGTATTAACTCCTTAGAGGCTTGGTTTACTTTAGGCAGTCTCACCTGCATTCAGACCTCTGCACTCCACAGAAGTCTTCTAGTCTTTTAAAGCCTGAGACCCTTTCTTGACTTCTTCCATGGTCTCAAGTTTTCCAGGCTCCAGATAACTTCAGAGACATCCTGCCTTGCTTGTTTGCTTTCTCACTCCTCAAGAATAAATAAAATAATATAACTCTGGCTTTTTGGTCCATAAATGGGAATTTGAAGAAATTTAAATATTCTTATGTACGATTTTCTCATTTAGGGTTGGCTTCTATTTTTAAAGATATTTCTGCTAGCACTTATGATAATACCGTTACTGAAGATGGACATGTGAATTTAAGAAATGTCCTCATGATACTGATAATAATTAAAGTTAATATTTTAATGCATGCTATGAAATAGCAGGTTACATTAATTTAAGACAAGATTAGAAGGAAAATCCTATTTCTATTGTAGACGGTGTTTAAAGTAGTTTATACATAGGAATAAAAGGTATCATTAAGGTACGCTTTTTGAGTAAGAAACCACTGGTTAGAACTCAGCCAACTATTTGTTAAATCATTACCATTTAAATGAAGTATTCATTGCATTGGCAAAATAAGCTGAAAATTAATAAACAGTCCTTGGAATTTGGGGAGGTGCTTTGGGGTCATGAGGTAAATGCAATTGGAGAACTTCCATCTATATTAGCAGTACTCTTTTTCACTACTATTTCCTATTATTCTTCACACTATATTTGGAAAGAGTGTTCTGTAGATCCATTGAAGAAGTAGGACAATGCACACGTTTTAGTCCAGCTGCAACCATTTTTGCAGCTGCAGTGTAAACTCCAAGTAAATGTTCACCTGTGGACAAATCTGGCATAGATCCTAACTTTTCTCTTATCCCTTTTCCTTTTCCTTTTCCTTCCTTTAAGTCATATTGTAAGAATTCTTCTGAAAGAAATTAGTCTTCTGTCTATATAATGACCTTGAGTCCTCATACAAGCCAGCAGCCCACAAATGCACTTTCCTCGTTAACAGAGAGTGCCGAGGTACATCATCTCCTACTGCTATTTTAGTCACTGTGACTGCACCTTGCTTTCTTGGCTATGCTGCTATTATGGCTGCCCACACAGTTGCACAGGATTTGATCCAAAATTAGATTCCTAATTAGGTATACACGTTTCCAGACAAGTGAATACTTTTCTTAGAATATTGATTGAGCTATTCTTCTGTAAAAGATTTATCAGGGTTTATCTGTCTTCTCAGATTTCTTAAAAAGTCCACATAAAATTTAAAAAGTGGGATGTACTTGATGAAGTTTGCAATATAATAGACACATAGGTGTAGCAAATTTTCTATCTCTCTACCCTGTTCTAACAAAAAACCTTTAATATTTCATTAATACTTGAAAGAGTACCATGCTATAGGGAAAAGAAAACACCCAAGGTTCGACAGTGTCTGTGGCTGTTACTAATAAATTATTATTTATGACTTTAGGAGAGAATAAAAAGGCATGGAACTGTAGCTTTTAAATTGCTAAATAAATGGAATTATTCTGCCCACTAGGGCAGCAGCTAAATACCCTTGGACGGTAGTATTAGTACTATTCTGACTGTAGGTTTTGTCTTAATGGTAGCACTGAACGCTTTATGGGTTGCAATGCAGTCTTCCTCTGAATAATAAATCACTGTTCTTTTAGTGCCATCTCTGACCTTTCCTGATTGAAATTGTAACACACCATCATAAAATAATGTCAATGTGATAGAGAATCATCTGCCCGATGAAGAGTGATTCTATGTATGGATCCTTAAAGAGCTAGCTGTCTCTGATCATAATGACTCTCAGCTACAAAATGGTAACACTAACCTGACAAACCGTCTTAAAAAACCAGCAATACACTGCCATAGAATAAATATGTGCTTTCAAGAGTTCTGCTTCTGGAAATTTCTCAAAATACAAAGGAGGCAAGCGCACACAGTGATGAGCGTTCTCAAAGGTAAACCCAGGAGGTTCTCTTCAAAGAGATTCTGTTGTCATTGATGTTAGTCAGTATGACTATTGAAATGAGGTCTTTCTTTAAAGATATTGGTGTTTTTCAGATCGAACTGCTTTGAAAGCTCCCCACTGCTATACTTGCATCAGTTCTTTTATATAACAGAATGTATTCTGGACAAAATGCTTGATTTCATTTTTCCCTCATGTCTCTCTGGAAAATTATTAGATTTTCATATAATTTTTATCCACTTTGAACAGGCACTAGATGTTCTTTGGATTGGATTTCTTGCTGTCAAACAATTTATTCTGTTCTTCATGTATTCCTTTGGTGTATGGCTTTTCTGCAAGGTAGTGACTCTGTAGTTGTTTTATTTATTATGAATTCCAGATAATAAATCAGTTCTCTTTGAAGAAGAAAGTCAAATTAGTACATATCTGTGTTTGGACTCCACAAACTTGTACTGTGGTATTCTCATTTGCCCTTCCACTCCTGTGTGTACACATAGGTATATTTAAAAATATTTTATATAGTATGGAAACAGAGAGAAAGAGAATATGAATCTCTGAGAAGGTACATGCACCCCAACAAAGCTGAAGTGGTATTTTCTCAAGCAGAAATAACTTTCTTTTCTTAAAAAAAAAAGGAAAAAATCTACCTTTCTTCCATGTGTGTTTGTTTATTAGTAATTTCTGTCATTTAAAACACAGTCAATTGATTCTGTGTGCAACTTCACAATAATCTATATTGCTCTATGTGTATATATAGATGATCCACTTAAGTTATCTATAACTTACAGCACTTGTATCTATGAGTTATGAAAAGAAGCACAGTGAAATTTTTCCTTTCCTTTTTTCCCCACTCTGTCATGTCACGCTTGCACTTAACCTTTACCTATTTAATCCCACTTTAGTCATAATTGCATGCTCTCTTCTCCATTCACTTGGCATCATTCAATTTTTGTGTGATCTTCATATTTTGCAGTACTGGAAAGTAATCTTAGAAAAGTTTCAAATGTTTCTTTTACTTGCATTATGGCACAAGAATAAAAAGTATCACCAAGGAAACGGTAGACTTCAGAGACAATTTATTCTTTTAAGTCAGACCAAAGTTTAATTTAGATGAAAATCCTGGAAGACGTATTTCCTCACAAAGTCAGTAATGTTCTTCTCATTACCTGGTAATGATAGTCTAATTCTATCAAAAGGAATTTTTAATAATATAGCTGCATGTCTGAAACTTAACAATTTAGAGTGAAGATGACACTATCCAAAAGCTTAAGAAAACACATTAACTGAAGCTAGAATAAATCACCAACAAAGAACATTGTCATTTTCGCAGCTAATATTTCACCCTTCAGCCTCATCTCAATATAGCTTTTACATTTTTAGGTAGTGGCAAATAAGTGATCAGAAAGTCCATTCCCACAGAAAGGGCAGAAGAGGTCACAGTTGGAAGTTTGCTTTAACTTCTACCATTCTACCTTGTTTTCTTTGTATCTGTCAGGTATCATTCTGCTTTTCTGTGTAGCTTTACCATATTATAGTCTGCATTACTAAGAATGTGACAAGAAGAGCTAATTCCTGGAGATGGTGCACAGTCCTTCATGCATCATTTGTATATTGTCCGTCACAGTGTGTCTCACAGGTCACTGCAATTGCTTGGTGAGTTGTGATTAAACTATATATAATTAGAGTTCACCTGCCACTGCAGAGTAGTCACCAGTGGCAACAATTTACAAGAGCTTTACTCTGCATTCACTTTTAGATGATGCACTGAATGAGGGCAGAGGTAGCTGACTATCTTACAGGTTTTGCTGTATTGTCTTGCCAAGTATGAAGATGTCAAAAGTCAGATGTAATGGAAATGCATGGGACTGCAGTGATGAGATACGATTAATCCGTACAGTAAGCACTGTTCAAATCAAAATTTTTTATACAAGCCAAGGAGGATGTGAACCTGCTGTATTATAGCACCAGTAAAAAGAACACCTCATCACTGTAGTGCTAAAACATACGGAACTGTAACCTCTCTATAGAGTAGAATATGAAAGCCCCACTGTATTTATAAATACAGACTTTCAAAACATGCTAGAAGAGGTGTGCTCTTTTTTTTTTTTTCCCATCGAAATGTGCTAATACTTAAAAGGGGAACCTAAATTAGTCCTGTGAATTAATTTTCAACTCAGACATGACTGGGTTTCAAAATGTTTGGCTTGTATTTCAGGTTATTAATTTACATTATTAACTGCATCCATAGGGTACAAAATTTCAGCCTGAGTTATGAAAATTTTTTTCACTAAATGCTAAACCACACTTGGAAAAGCATAGAAATCTATTAAACCTTTCATCTTCAGACTATTACAGCAGTATTTGGTTTTTAACATTTTCCCTTTTATTATTATTTCTTCTTTCTTAAATGCAAAATATGGCAAGGAAGCTCCAGTTCTTACATGCTTTTGGATTCTTCTTCCATACACTGAGTTAATATGAAAAAGGCTGAAAGTTAACATTTCATTTTACATTCTTCTAACAAAGAAAATAAATTCAGTGATTTATTTTATGGACCCTTAATAGTGTTATACATATTGGCTACAGCTCAGAGTCAGAGCTGATTTTTCTTTAGAATCACAGAAATGTAACCTTAGAATTTAACCCATTATATGCAGATTCTAACAATATTTGTTCTAAAGCCTGAGTTTTCATCTTAACTTCATACAGTGCCTTGCCAGCAAAATTAAATGTAAATTCTTGCCAAACCATTTGACTTTTTTTGACCAGTTATTCGGACCATGTTAGTCTAAACTTTGTTTGCCATTAATGTAGTCTTTAGTCATCCTCTGCATGATTAGGTAAGATACAGACATGTTTGTGTTTGTACAAAGTGTCTGCATCCTCTTGTAAGTGAAATACTCAGACTATGAAGAATGTCTGTCCCTTCACTTCAAAATGGAATAATCAGTAATAATAGCAACAAAGAAGGAAGGATCTATTTAATAATGATAGCACTTCATGGTAAGTATTTTGTAGATTCGTAGGTTTTTGTGGTAGTGATAGCTCTTCTTATATTCATGTCTCAAGAAGTTTTTACTTGATCACAGGATAATTCTTTCATAAGGCACTAACTATATATCTCTGAAAGGCTGCAGCCTAAACATCTGCTGAAGCCCGTAAATTTAAGACCTGCAGGACTGATGCTGCACTTCTTTCCCTTTGTAAACTCTTACTTTCCATATGTTTAGAGATTATGACTGAAACTGTGCTCCTGTAATTATGTACAAAATACCATGGATGGATGGCAGGTTTCCAAGTCGTTTATGAGAGCACTGCTTAGAGGAAGATATAAACAAATGATCCAGTGGACTGATGGTTGCATGTAGTTTGTGCCTAAACTTCTAAGAGGTGAAATTTTAAAACCAGTAGAGCGTGTTCTGTGTTTTGATTGTAGTGTTACTTCACTGCTGATTTTTAAACAGTTCACACTGTTCATCCTCATAGTTAGTAGTTTATTCTAGGTATCTACTAGGAACAGTGACTGAGATTTGTCAATTAGTGTGTTTTGTTCACTCAACAGGAAATTTGTGTGTTATCTTGGAGTGCAAATCCCACAGAAATGTGTTTTACATTTGTAGGTTGGGTTTGATTTAATATGAGCTGGAGTTCCTTGTGAGTTCATTATGCTGTCTTAAATGAGCTCCTAAGAGGAATGTCTTGGTGAAGAAGCTTTTACAGTTACTACACAAGAGATCTGTTTCTTCCCAAATGAAAACAAATGCCATGTAGCTTGGGCACTGTTCGTTGACACACATAGTGCAAGGTCTTGTTGTGTTATAAAACATTCATTCTGGTTAACTTTTAACAAATAATATACAGACTAAAATATCAAGCTATGGAAATAACTCAGTGGATAATCTTGAGTAGCAAGAAATAAACAGTGACCTGGAAAGAGGCTTAGTTCTCAGTCTCACTGTCCTTTCCTTTGCTTGAACAGAAGTGATACAAACTTGAAAACTATCACTTAAAGCTGTGAAAGTGAATTAGGATTGTGCTAAATTTTTCAGGCAAAACTGGGCCATGTTTTTTTTCTGCAACATTATAGATATCTTAGTTGAAATAAACAGTGTTATCTGAGGGGATAGTAGAGATGATGATCATGGGGAAAGCAATCAGAGAGATTTTCAAACATCCATGATTAGTAGAGGACAAAAACATTTTAAAGGACATAAATCTAAAAGGAAGTTATTGTGAAATGAAGAACTGCCTTAATAGTAATAGGTTTGGAAAATCAACTTTGGATTTGTTATAGTTAAAACCCCTAAGGCCTAATACACATGTGATATGGAGAAACTTAGCAGATGCTTTACTAAGGGACTCGAATACAAATCAGTTCAGGAGCATTAACCTATGCAGAGCTGAGTTTAGTTTCTTTCTGAAGAGAAACTTCTGAATTAGAGGACTTAAACAAGTATGATTATCTGCTCATTCCACTGTGAATTGCATAAAGTTTTATAATCTAAACTGTTTAAGGAGCAAAATATCTTCAATAATGTTAAATCTCTGTGGACAGCATTGATTCAACCCATTCTTACTGGATATAAATGCATTTTTGTAAACATCTCTTCTGCATTCTCCCTCGTTTGCTTAGTCAGCTAAACTTTTTCTGTGAACGTAAAAAATAGAAATGTATCATTGACATCAGCAATGGTTACCCTCCAGTGCTTACTAAGCCATTGTGTTCACAGTGCCACAAGTGAAATTTGTCAGGTTTGCTATTAAACAGTAACTGTCCTAAGTACCACATTTCATAAAATTGTAGTGAAACTAGAATTTTATGTAAAATTATCTCAAATGTTATATTCTCAAAGTAGTATAAAAAAACCCCCAACAATGCATTTTTATTCTTTCACTCTTCAGCCATGTTAGAAATCCTGCCTATTGCCTTTTTTCACTCTGATTCCTTTTGCAATTAATTCCAGCAAAATTACTACAGGAATTGCTCTGTCCTCAGCACTTGGAATCTAGAAATATTACAAGAATTTGCAGTTGCATCTGTCATGTTCTGAGGCCTGTTGGTGCTTTTGGTATCATCTCCAAGTAATTTTACCCATTTTCACCCATTGTTGGGAACTCTGAACTTTCTCTGCATCATCAGTTCAATGTCTCTTCCTTTCAGTTCAAGTTAGCTTATCTTTCTTAATCTAGTCTTGTCAATTAGCTCATATACAGCAATGGGTGTGTGATTAATATACATCTCTGAAAGCAACATAAATCCAGAATGTGGATAGGGTTTGTAGAATTAAAAAATGTGTGGGTTTGTGGGGTTTTTTAATTGTTCATATGTTTAGAGAATAGTGGGATGATAAACCTGAGATATTTCTGTGGTTTAGGCTTTTTCATTTTTTGTTTGATTACTTCGAATTGCTTGTTGAGCACGGCATTATGGTGGACAACATATCTCAGAATTATCCACAATGAATCATTTGGAGCTATAGTAATGTTGGAAATAGGAGATTAATGGGTAAAATAATATACATTATACACTTTTGCTTAAGGGTGCAATGACATGAAGAAAGGTTAAGATGGAAGAATCTAAATGAAAATGCATGAGCTGTGAAGCTTCCTGGAGAAGAATGCCAACAGAATACTAAAAGCTTTCTTTCTGGAAGGATCGTGTGTATTTCTGTCTCCACTAAAAATGTGTCTTTCCATTTTATTGCAATACTTTAGATTCAGAAGAGCCTTTATAAAAACACTGATTTATTTTTTTTTTGGTTTTTTTTTCCTGATTGAGATTAGAATTAAAATCTTTTGCTCTGACCTTTTAAAATATGTTGTTCCATACATCTGTGTTTAGATTTACTATATTCCAGAGCAAGAACTAAAATATATCTCTCAGAAATCCATAGCTGGTTAGCAGTTCTTGTCTTTGTCATATCTCATCAGCAGACTTGGCCTATGAACACGTTTTACTAATGACTGAAGAGTTTTCATTTGTTCAATTTGTAGGAAAGAAGGGTTTTTTTCATTAAAAAATTAATAACGTGAGAAGTGGTTGTGAAATGAAGTATAGGTTTCAGGCAAGATATGAAGTTTTTAAAAAAGGCTGGTTAGGAAGAAATGTCATAGCAGCATACCAGACATATTTAGAATCATAGAGAAATCTAGGTTGGGATTGGAGACCATCTGGTTCAACCTTCTGTTGAAAGGTTATCCCTGTCAAGCTGAGGCTAGAATATTTCCAGCAAGGGAGATTCCACCACTTCTCTGTAACTTATTCCAATGTTGGTTTTTTCTTGCAATGAGTTTTTCTTGTTTCCAAAGCACAGGGAGGCACTGCAGCTGGTTCCATTTCACTTGGATATCTCAAATACCGATGTGTTGTTCACTTGGATATCTCAAAGATGTGTTGGCTAAAAAATGTTTCCTTCCTCTTTTCTCTGAAAGAAGTCCCAGTACTTTTAACTCAATCGGAAAAGTGTAGCATTTTAACTCAGATTATGTCAGCCATCCCATTGTTCATCCAAAAAAAACCCCAAACTTTTAAACCGGATTCCCAACAGTAATGACCTTTTACTTTATCACATCCTAACAGTTACCTCCAGGCCTGCCCTTGGAGATAAAAAATTTGCCTATGAAAAAAAATCAGTTTATTATTGTAAACACATTTGAAGGCTTTTGTTGAAATAACCAATACATTTCATAATATGTTATTTATATTGTCCCTTTACTTAGACTTGATAATTAATACTGGATGCCACTGGGGTTTTTTTAGTGATTTTAAATCTCCTTTAGTAGTTGGCTAAAGAAAATGAAGATTTATTTATGTGTTCTATTTACCCCCCATTGTATGTAACCTTCACACACTAATCAATTCTGGTAGGACTATGGATCCCAAGTCTACCACTCAAAGGTCAAAAGTGAGAAAAATTGATCATCTGTTGTATACCTGTATATCAAGATATATAGTCTTTCTTCAACATGCCTCTCATTAACATTTCTAGAATAACATCCATTTAATAGAGTTTTGCCAGCTGAAGTCTGACATCCTACCTTTTTCACCAGAATTATACCAGAATTTAAAAGGTACAGTTGGAAATTACATCAAACCATTTTTGCTATGAGAGGAACCTGTTAGTTACAGAAAGAGAAATCAACCATTATGTCATTTAGAAGTTTTTACAATTAAAAGTTTTATTCCTAGAGGAACTGAAAGACAATTAAATGAAATGCTAACAACAAATTAAATGCTTTATAGGTCAGTCATCCCATTAGGTCTCTTTAGGGAAGCTGTTCTCATATAAAGCATGCCATAACCTATTTGCATAATGATTCTATCTTAACTGTGCCTTCTGCTCTTTTATGGTGTGTTGTTTATCCTACTGCATGGCTGATATAGTAGAATCGCAAAGAAAGTAAAAGCTGCTATTTATGGCAGACAAAACATTGCACCATTCATATATATTATGCAGGACAGTACCCAAACTGCAAATATGATTTAACGCACAGAGTCATTATACTCCCCTCATTGCAGTAGCTTAATTGTTTGAATTATAGACAGTGTTAGCATCATTGTTTTTCTAAGATTATACACACAAAAGCAGTTCCAGCTAGAGCATGTGGAAGTGTGTGAAAGAAAATACAAGGTTTCTAAAGACAGTGCTAATGGTCTGGGCTCGTTTGAAAAAGCAAAACCCCTTCCAGAGGGGAAAAAAAAGACTTCTGAGAAATACTGATCTCCAGTACACACCGGCATGAAAAGTCTTTCACATTTTTTGGGGAAAGAAATTTCATAAAATGAGTCTTGATTTCTGTTTTTGGATTATAGCCTGGTTATTTACAAGGTTGGCTTTGTCTCTGTGGGCAGAAAGTGAATAACTAAAATCTTGGCATGCTGTCAGAAAGCTCTTTCTTTTTTAGTTTTTGTTTGTTTATTTTAACTATATTGTTTTCAAAAGGTAGGGAAGAAATGGGAATAAGCCTGCTGGTAGCATTTGAACTAACGTTGTGGCTTATTCCTGAAGTTTATTGTCCTGGAAACCCAATTTAGTCACTCTGGCTTGTGTATAACCTCAGAAAACTAATAAGGATCTAGAAGTCCAATGTGTCTTTGCTCCACTGTCAGAATAGAGCTTCTTAGATCTTAATGCTATCAGTTGCATATGCAAGGTACCGGATGCATCTTTTGCAGGCTGTGTCGGGACTGGCTGTGATAAAGCCATGGGATCAGAAATCCTTGGTGGCACAAACAACAGCTTCTTTTCTGTTAACTACAGAGTAAATCAATTTTCAGTTAAAACACAAGGGAAGAGCATTCAAGAACCTCCTCTTCCAGTGGTAGGTAAACATTAGACACATTTACTTTATTGTTAAGCTGTACATCAATCATAGCAAACTGACTTGAACAAGCTCTCCCAATGTGATAGGCTGCACTGTGGCAAATCAACCATTTAGGTGTTCACAGATGTTCAGTTCCTTTAAGTATCTGACTAATTCCTGAAACAGGGCTTCTTTTCTGTCTAGGAACTTGAAGAGTGTGGTTGTCAAAAAGGCCAGGTACTCAACAGTTCACGGCAGCTTCAAAAATAGATATTTAAATAAATAAATGAATAAAGATTTACAAGTGAATACTCTGATTGTTAAGAAAAACTATATTAATTTGTAACTTTCCAACATTTCAAGCATCACACTGTGGGAGCCTTTCTGCTTTTGTGTTTAAGCAGCAATGAGATCTAGACTGTCCTGAAGTGTTACCATTGCGAGCACAGTTTAAAACTATATTCTGACATATGCTGCGGGCTTTTGCCTCAAGTGTCTTGGTCCCGTAGTTTGTAATATTCAGGTGTGCCACTTTTTGTGAACTTGCCCAGAGTCTGGACCACTGTTGATCACATGATTAAACTGATCCCACTTACTTTACTACTGAGGAATCTGGATTTTGCTTTGTAGGGCAGTCTTTTCATGGATGTGAACCTCTCCTGCTACTGGCATGAAGTCTTACCTCTTTTTGCCAGACCTTCTTGAGAGTTTGTCATCCACACTAAAGCCAAGCATAAGTCAGTATCACTTTCAGTTGGAAAACTTCAAGACTGGATGCAGAAGTATCAGACATAGCCAATATGTTTGTTGCTGTTACCCAAAACACAGATCTTACTGTATATATTTTGCCTGAGTATCAGCAGGATTTGGACTTCTCTCTGTCAAAATCTCTGGAAGTTGAAAACTACCTTATACCCTTTAATGAATTATTCCCTTCCAACTAAATGTGTATTTCTCAGCATGAATATGACACTAAATGTCATGCAAACGAATTAAGCAATTTCCTCTAGAGACCTGAAGTAACTTCCTTGTTACTAAGGAATTTCAAGGAACATCCTCTGGTGGACCTCAGCAAATTAAAAAGATCACTTCGGCTGTTCTGGTGTCTCAGACCTTCTTCCTCTCAACCTATATCCAGTACTTACCTTGCCTCTGCGTAGTATGCAAATGCTTGTCACAATTTTAACCTTAAAAGAAAATAAATCACTACTCTATAGAATTAAAGACGTGACCTGTGGATGAGGTTAGGATGTGTATTTAATGTGAATTGAGTGTTGATTCAATCTCATACTGACAATGAACTACTCTGACCAGATGTGTTTTAGATACATCTGTCCTGACATTGTACTTGAATGCAAAAGGCAGCAAGATTGCTGCTATTTAAACCTGTGCTGTAAAATGCTTAGGTTTCTGTGATGAACTGTTTTATACTTTGAAGCATGGTACTACATATGTTATTTCAAGACATTCATCTCAGTGATTTTTCTGCATGGAAAAGAAAGGTTGTGTATAAATTGTTCCCAGCATTATTTTGGGAAAAAATATATATCCAGGGGAAATTTGTAGTCATGGCTGTAGCTACTCTTTTACAGAATTCTATTGCCTTAAACTCTTTCCAGGTTAAGTGCATCCAAATAAGGTTTCCCATATTTCTTAGGCTCATGTACAGCCAGAACATTCGTAGTGTACCTGAAAGAGATCTTGTTGGTTTATAGGTACCTTGCTGCTAGTCCCAACTGTTAAGTAATTAACAGAGTATCTGACTTGCTTTTAAATGTCTCCACTGATGGAAGGTCCTGTAACCCTTTAATCTGTCAGCAATCATGTAGTTATTATCTTCCCAGTTAGGTCTAGAATACTAGACTGTGACCCTTCATGTTCTATTTTCTGGGTGATGTTGAGTATGTTATATTTTCAGATGTTTAAATAAATTCAGAAACTTTTTTAATAAGTTCCAGGGCATACTCACTGTTTCATAGTGTTTAATTTGATCCCTTTTCTGTCAAAGGATTTAATGTGTTTTTGCTTATGAATGGAAAATTTGGGTGTCTCACAAGATCAGGTAGTAAAGATGTGTATATTGGAGTGGCATGTTTCATTATGCTTCCATGCCAGCAAGCCTTAAGCTTACACTGTAAAGTCTGCACGTCATGTAAAGTTGTGGAGAAAACTCTCATTAGTCCATCAAATTACGAACAATGAGGGAAGAGTGCTCTTTTGGGTCACTTGCTTCCATGTTATTCAAGGTAGACAGGAAATATGGAGGAGAAAATACTAAGACAAAGTCAGGAATTAGGAAGATGCAATAGGAATTAGGAAGTTCTTCACTATGGTGGGGAGTGGAATGAGATTATCTTTAAGATCCCTTCCAACCCAAACCATTCTCTGATTCTAGTTGTCCATCGTACGTTGATTTTTCCATAAATCCATCATCCTTTATGCTACTGAATTTTTGCCTATTTATTGCACTTCTTTTGATTATTTTTTTTTTCTTAATCAGATTTCTCATGCAGCAAACAATTGCTTTTACTACAACACGAAATAAAGGGCAAAGCAGGAAGATGAATTTCCATACAAAGTACAAACTGGGGAATATTGTGTTGGATTATGCTTCTTCAAAGACCTTCTCTGAAAGCAGAGTATAAACAAGATTTCTGCCAGGTTAGTGATCAAAATTCCTGCGTACATGAATTTTGGCCAACTAGTTTAAAACAAAGGGTGCTTGCTGAAGCTCTGTTTTGCCTACAATATGCTGCATATTTTAGACAATTATTATTATGGGAAGCATATCGGAATTGATATCATCAGTCACTGGCTTTAAAAATGGATTGTCTAGCAATTAATTATTTCCAGGCTATCTTTGTAACAGTACGTGACACCAAATACAGTTTATGCATGAGATATCATTCTAGAAGTATGTCCAAATGCTTGAATTTACTTCATTTGAAGACAGAAATTTGTGTCGACACCTTGAAAGTTTGTAATGTTATGGCTGGTATTACAAAAAGAGCATTCTGCCAGGTTTTGATTCATCATTATTAACGCGTTCAAAGCACTAGGGTAAAAATACCAGGCCAAATGTTCCAGAATCTCAATGTTTTCCTCTGTTGATATCAGCAATGTCTTCCCAGTTTTAACACACTTCATTAATGAACACCCCATGCCAGATGTGCCCCTGTTTAAATGCCTAAAAATAACTCTTAAGTTGTTCCCTAGCAATTGCTAAGCTGACATAAAGATAAGCTTATGGCAATAATTATATTGCTGCCTGTAAGGTTTATGTTGCGCTTGCAATTGAACACACAATTTGGGATTTTTACACTGAGGATGGTCTGAGGCTACTACCTTGGAATATTAGAGAAAAGTTACAATGTAAAGAGAGAAAGGCATATAATTAATCTTGCCTAAGAGCTAAAGTAGTGAACAGACGGGCAATTTTTAAATCTGAAAATCCTATCACTTGCCACCTGTAGTATGTCACATATAGCATGTCTGGTTCCAATACAGAAAAATACTACTTGAAAAGTTAGCAGGAATCAGGGATATCTGCCAGTTCTGTCTACTGTTGCAGAAAGAGTAATTGCTGGGTTTAAGAAAATAGTATGTAGAATGAGGGAAAAGCTGATATTTAGTCTTTATTCAGGGGAGAGAGGGAGAAAACCATCACGTGGAATATAATAAAGCTTTACTTCCTGCTTGTGCTGGTTTTGGCTGAGATAGAGCTAATTTTCTTCATAGTAGCTGTTCTAGGGCAGCGTTTTGGATTTGTCTTTAAAAGTATTGATCACACAGACATGTTTTAGTTACTGCTGAGCAGCTCTTACACAGAGTCAAGGCCTTTTCTGCTCCTCACACCTCTCGAATGAGGGGGCTGAGGGTGCACAAGGAGTTGAGAGGGGACACAGCCAGGATGGCTGACCCCAACTGACTCCAGGGATATCCCAGACCACAGGATGTCATGCTCAGCATGTAAAGCTGCAGGAAGAAGGAAGGAAGCGGGGTCCATTCAGAATGCTGGCATTCTGTCTTCCTGAGTAACTGTTATGTGTGATGGAGCCCTGCTTTTCTGGAGATTGCTGAATGCCTGCCCATGGGAACTGCTGAATGAATTCCTTGTTTTGCTTTGCTTGTGTGCACAGCTTTTGTGTTAACTATTAACCAGTCCTTATCTCAGACCACAAGTTTTCTCACTTTTACCCTTCCAGTTCTCTCCCCTATCCTGCTGTGGTGAGATGGAGGGGGAAGAGCGAGAGGCTGTGTGGAGCTTAGTTGGAAGAAATTCAGGGGGTTGTGTCTGAATGTTCGAAGAGGTCTTTTGCAACAGCTTGGATACAGTTAAACAGGAGACTCTAATCTTTTTTCCTACTTATTCCCAGTATTTCCACAAATCTGGGAAAGAAATTTTAGCACTTCCAGAGAGTCCTGCCACTAATGTAGACATCTCATATCCTTTTCTGTGTAGCCAAGGATTTAAGAAATATACTTCTGAATTTCATCTTGCAACTCTAATATAGATATTGGTAGTGGTTACAGAAAGCTACTTTTTAAAACCTGTAATTCATATCAATAAAAGTTGTTCAAGTTATTCGTATGTCTATTTTCTAAATACTATCTTTGCACATGCTCCCTATCTTCCTATTAGCTTCCATAGAAGAGAATGGCAGTCTGTTGGCTCATTCTGTGAAGAAAATATTAAAGTACCTGTGATCTTCATTCATTCTTGCTCAGAATAATTCTGAAGATTTATTTTGACAGAGCAGTTAGAGATGGTCCAGTTTGTTGTCTCTTTGAAATAAGAGTGAGAAAACTTTAACTGTTTAAAAAAAAAAAAAAAAAAGCTATTTTTCTCCATGTCTTTCATTACTTGAGAAAATGGGAAATAACATCTGGAGTTCTCTCTGAATTCAAAGGTGCAACCTGAAAATTCCTCCACTGGCTCATTACACCTATTAACTGTCTTCATCTGCTGCCCTTTTTCAACTGACTTGTACACTGTTTCCTTCTGGACTGCTGTTGTTCTCTGCTTCATTAGCTGCTAATGAGTTGCCGTACAGAACAGCATGTTGTCTTCCTTTATTCTTTCCTAACATTTACTGAGGTGCTCAGGGCTTTTTTTTTTTTTTTTTCCTTTAGGTAAAGCAAGGGCTGGTGTGGGTTGAGAGGGAGAACTAGAGGTATCAATACAGGTGATATCCAGCTTGACACTCACAGATTTAATTGTACCTATAAAAGAAATTTTGATGAAAATTAAAGTGATCTTGATTCTTTTAAATCATAAAATCTATTTGCTTCTTTCCTCAATGAATCTTTTTTATTCAGTGCTATAATATGTATGGTCTTGTAATTAAATAGTGATAATGAAGGTAAATTGAAGTGTTAATTTTTAATCCCTATTCTAATGTTGACTAACACGGGCAACGATGATTCACACCTACTCTGCATGTCTGGTTACAGATGTGACAGTTATTTAGTTATTTATAAGAAAAATATTTAGGAAAGGATTCTGTAAGGGAGTGAAGTTTTTAAGATTTTGGTGATTTGGGGCTTTCTATTTGTTTGGTTTTGTTTGCATTTTTCTTTCTTTTCCCAGTTTGATTCTAAAGGCAGGAAAAAAGAAAATACCTCTGAAGTGCATAGTGTCTTTTAGTCTCTCCAAAATGAAATGTCGACAAGGAAGCACACGCTTTGTAAGTTCTGGGACTTTTACAGAAAAAGTAATGTACTCCTTCTGTAGTTGTATAGGTAGGTTCTAGCAAAATCATTTCTTAACTGGGAACCATGGTAATTCCACAACAATGACACAGCCAGTAAGGCCCTTGGTACTTTGGAAGCACTGACTCCGAAACAGTAAGAAATTTCAAATGCAGGACACAAGACTATAACAATATTTTGAAAGCAATTTAAAATGTCCAGTGAAGTCCTTATGTCCAGAAACTGTTCAAAATTGAAATGCAACTAATTTAAAGGTAATCATGTATCTTTTAATATATGTAATGATGTAATCGACTCTTCATATAATTGGTAATTTAAGTTGAAATTTCATGGCTGAAATTCCAATTCATTAAGTCTGTTTAAAGGTACAAGTTCAACACATGTGCTGTAGTAAAACCAGATTATGAACCACACCAGCCTTTTGATTTTGGTCAGCAAAATTGACTTTTTGGGTGAATACCTTTCTTCTGTTCATGTACTTCTGGAAATACATGCAGATTTGTTCTCAGCCAGAAGTCATCTGTGGGCATATTTTTTTCATTGTCTCCTTAAACTTCATAATGTGGTGAAATGATTTTTGAAATCCGTATTTTCTTATGAAAATAAATGCTTACTACTTTCTATCCCCTGCATAGGAAGTGATGATATGTAGATTTTACTGGGATTATTTATCATAGAATCATAGAATGGTTTGGGCTGGAAAGGACCTTAAGATCATCTAGTTCCGATTCCCCTGCCATAGGCAGGGACACCTCGCACTGAACCTGGCTGCTCAAGGCCTTGTTTGTTTCCTTTCCAATAGTGATGTATAGATGTACGTTTAAGATCAAACTTTTAAGTGTCATCTAATTGTATAAAATAACATTTTCTTTGTTTCAGTGTATGTTTTACTGTGAGCTTTTGGCAACTCCATATGCAAATACTGCATGTGTTGTCAAGCCTAGAAACCCAGCTCTGCATTGAGAAAGTCTCTCTGATTCAAAATTCACCTTTAGATAGAAAAACATAATTTCCACTTACACCTGAAGTTGTCCTTCTGCTCTAGCCTTGCTAGCAAATGAAGTACTGTACTGTGCAACTCCTCCGTCTTTGGGGCTGAGCATTAACACCTTCCATTATGTCTTTTAAAAAATAGTATGGAAAGAACACATCCAAACATGCCACAGCCTTGACTGAATGCATAGCCACAATGAGACTTCTGTTCTCCACTCCTTTGATGTGCAGAAATAAGTTCCAATACTGTATTGCAGCAGAACCAAGTAGCAACAGAGTAGGCCTCAGACTTGTAGAGGAACTCTGGGACAAACTTCTTCCCCAGGTAACAGCAAAATTTCTTTTCTGAAAGACAAAAGAAATGAGGCAAAGAAATCACTAGATCTGATTTGACAGAGGTATGAAAATGAGTTAAAATAAATTGAATAAAATCTGAACATGAATAGGAAGAAATAGGAAATTGTTATCGTAGTGTCTACTTAATTTACAGACTTGGATATAGATGTGCAGCGAATCAGAAAAGGAGTTGTCTGGGAAAAACGTGAAAGGCTAGGCTCAATAAAATGTTCCATAGGTAAAATTTAAAATAATCATATTAAACCAAAATGAAACTGGCTTTAAATCTCTCTAAATAAAAAGTATTTGCAAAAAATCCAAGGAATGGTGCACTGTGAGTCCATGCGCATACGAAATCTCAGTAAGTCTGGCATATGAAAGCTCACTTTAGAATTCTGTGCTTCTCACATCTGCAGTTTTTATCCCTTATCAGCTAACCAGGAATAAAAAAAAATCCATATACTTCTTAAAAATAAAAGAATCAAAAAATCCAAAGATCACCAATTTGTCATTAATTCATAATGAGTCTGTAAGTGTAGTACAGGATTTTATCAGTTACGTGTCCTTACAGACATGGTTAGGTCTGTATGCCTCACAGAGGCAGAAAACAATCAAAGTAATTGCCTTGAGGAAATTATTTCTATGTTCTCTGCTCACCTAAATTCCTTTTTAAGGTTCTGCACAATGCTACTGGCTGAAGGCTAATAGTGGTACGTATTCTTGAATGTTCACCTGTTCCTCAAAAAATAAAATGGTCAAATAAGAGAAAGAAAAAAAAAAATTAATTGGCCGTTCTTTACGTAATACTTAGGTTTTTCTTTACTTTAATCATTTACACTGCAATTTGTAATGAATAAGTGACTACACTTACAGGTCATGGCTGAACTTTACAGTGCAGACAGAAGGAAATATGGTACATGCTACAGCTAAAACATGAGGTAACTTTCAAACAGATATGAAGAAACTGTACTCAGTCAGCCAGTAAAATGCTATTTCTCATTACCTGGCAACAGACAGCTCTAAGCCTAAAATATTATACTTGGATATTAAATCTTCCCCTTAAAAGAATTTGAATGATACAATGTGATAATTTTCTAACCCATTTACCATCAACTCTCCTCCATTTAATAAACAGTGCACAAAACAGTGGCACCTGTTTAGGATCCAGGAGCTGGCTATTTTCCTGAGAAGCATCTAACAAGTTTTGACACATAGGCTTTCAATGTCTACTGGTGATAATGAAAATCTAAGTAGTTTTATATGAAAGATTTAATTTGAGATTATGCAATACAATATCTGTGTGAAAGTAGCTACAAATGCCTTTGCCTATCAGTATCTGTGAATTGAAACGGGGAGTCCTTTTTATGAAATTAGAAAATGATACAAGTACCCTTTTTTTCTACAGTAAAGACATTTAAAAAGAAGGAATGAGCCTCATAAGCATGTTGGAAAGGAAAGAGAGCATCCAAATTTCAGGAGGATTAATAAAACAGTTGTAGTTAATTTGTTATGTGAAAACAGGAGCGGAAGAAAGATATTTAATACAGGAATGATTGCTTCTGTGTTATTGCAGGGCTTCTCCAGAAGTAAAGCTCATAAGGTTTAGCTTTGTTTCTCAGTCATCTGTGTTTCAGTATCTCTCCTACTGGTGGTGGGATGTGGCACCAAGATTTGTGTGTCAGAAAGAAATAAAGGAAAGAAAGTTAATGAAGGGCATTTGGGAGAGTGGCTGTTAACTTCATACATTGCTGCATAAACCACTTCTGTTGCACATGCACCACATTCAAGATACTAAAAATTTAAATTTTTAAAAGACTTATTTGGAAAGTAAGTATGCAGTTGGAGTGACAGTCTCCTTCTATAAATATATATGATAATGCTTTGTTTAGGTTTGCAAGTCTTCTAATAGTAAAAAAAAAAATAAAGTAAGACTTCTTTAAGATACATCTCCTAGAATGTGAGAGGCAATTTTGGTTGTGCTGGTAGAGATACTTAGAACAGACGTTGAAAGAGGTAACTACTCCTGGCATCTCATAAGTATCTTATTTCCCTCAAGGAGCTTTTGTCCAAGACAGCCACTCTTCTGATGCACTTTTTACAACCACAGCAGCACAATCTCCCATAGCCTTAAGAAGAATTTTCTCTCCACAAATTCAAGATGACCCTCTCTGCGTAATTACAAAACCTACTCCCTGTCACACTGCATTCCCTCTGCATCCAGTCATTGCAGGCAAACAGCCGTCATGATATGAAGATAAGCAGAGGGAATGTATTTAATGTTATTTCACAGCAGCACAGATTATTGTTTAGACGGGCAAGGTTCAGTTCTGCTTTCTTCTCTTAATAAGAAAGTGAATACATGTAGCTCTTTGCTACCATAACAATTTAATTAAAAAAACCCTCAGTCTGAAAGCAAAAGTTTTTACATAAAGTTACTTGCACTCTCTGGTGCTGGTTTTGTGGCCATAACAGATAAATCATTTCATAAGATCAGCTTCAACATCATGGTTCTGCTTATGAAGTTTAAACTAAAACCTGAATTAAACACAGCTAGAAGGGGTGAAAGACATAAAATAATCTCAAACTTCCAGTGTTTCCTAACTGAAAAAAAAGAATGCATTGAGATTATCACTAATCTACCTAAACCTAAATATTATAAAAAGAAATAGATATAACCCCTTCGAAAACAAAATCACAGGAAAATAATACCCAAAGGCATTAATGTGTTTTATACAGAGAAAAAAAACAACAACAACCACCTATTCAACTTCTCTGCACGCTCTTTTATCTCTGAGTCAAAGAATGGGTAGCTAATGTAGTATCTTCCACTCTGTTCAGATTTCCTTGATCAATGTCTACTAGCTGTTTAAAACTGTTAGTTTTCCTTGGCTCACTTGGCAATTAGTTAGTTTCAAACTCAAAGAATAATTGAATATGAAATCATAAGCAAAAATTGTTAATATATTTTGCCTTGGCTTGCCAGTATGTTTCAAAACATCCATTTCACCAAAAGCTATATAACACACTCAGAACTGCAGGTAATAATAGAAGTTAATAAATCATAAATACAACAGTTGAAAAAAAATATCCTGATCATATGATTGCTGCTTGCTGAACAGATGACTTCTTTAAATCTGATTGTATATTAACTTCTCCCATCTTATCTATATATTTAAAATCATTGTTAGTACGGAAAACAGTAAGCTTAAAAACCATTCAAACTGTTCTGAAGTCCTCTGTTAAAATTTAATGTATTTTAGAAATACTGCATTTTGCAAAATGGTGAAATAACGCTGTAGAGAGGCAGATAAATGCTTAAACATTAAAGATGAAGTACTACAATCATGATGAAGGAAAAACTAGAGCTAAGAGAAGTTTAAATTTTTAAGGTTTTTCCATTCGGATTTAAATGAATTGTCACATGGAATGCTAGATTTATTTCCTAGTCTACTACTCACTGCCTAATTTCCTTGTAAGAAACAAAACCTTCAGACTATTCTCTTAAAAATTTAAACTAGATAGTTTTCCTTTATAACAAGTTCAGATCTATATTTGCAGTCAGTTTTTTCTTGTGGAAGATTTTGGTTTGGTTTCCCACTGGGCACAAAAGGCCAGAAGCTTCTTCCTTTGCTCTAAAAGGTCTGTCGTTTGTTCATTTGTTCAAAAACGTCACCAGTCTCCACTACCAAATAAGTTTAAACTCCTGGGAAGGAAGCATTGCCTAAAATTGAGTGGCCTCTGAAAGAGGTTTGAATGGTCTTCTGGAAGCTCAATCTCATGAAATAATGTTTCCTTTTTTAATTTTTTAAAAAGAGGATTTGTCATTTTACATTAATTCAATTTCAGTTATTGGAAGTTGTTTATTTTGACCTTGGTTTTGCAGTTCAAGTTATGATCGTTGAGCTCTCTAAATACTATGAAAACACTTACTTTCTTTTATCCCTCTATATTTTATTATCAGTGAACATGAGCACAGTCACATCAGGATCGTTTAAAGGCTCAGTCAGTCAGTCACAAGTCAGTTATGTGACCCGTCCCTAGATTTTACTACTTTCCACAGAGTTGTAATGATAAAGCTCATTTTAATTTTCACAAATTTACTCACTGTTAATCAACTCTGAAATTCAGAATGAGTGAAATGCTCCCATCAGTATTTATCCCGGAAAATGAACAACTTTGAAAAGGAGCCTAAGCAGCCAGAAATATGCAGTATAAAATATGCAGTGAGTCAGAAGAGGGAAGAAAATGAATAGTGTTCTTACAAAGTCTCTTAGCCCAAGGGCATCAGTGACTTGTAAGCCAGCATATTAAGTGCTTTGTTTTGACAATTTATTTACAAATAAATGTATACTTTCTCAGCCTAGTAATGGAACACTAGGAACTCCAGCTTTGGCTTGTGTATCTCCCCTTTAACGTCTAGCAGTTGTAGATATGCCAACTTGTGACTGTTTCATAGATGGCATCTTGTCCTGTAAGCTTCTCAGCATCTCTGATTTACTGAAAATATGAAAAAATATATAGGCACAGATGACATCAAAATGGATATATTGAGGCATAAGAAACAGAATAGAAAGGAATTATACAATAAATACAGTTTGTTCAAGCAATGGCAGTATTTGCTAACAGAGATTTTACACTCTGATCCAGGATTGCAAATAAAACCTGTAGTATGTATTCCTGGCTGCGGAATGGTGGCACTGTTTGAACTTTGGGTTCGGAGCAAATAATTCAGTGTTCTGTCTGAAACAAAAATCTGTTTATTTGATGGCTTTTCATCAAGCCTCAGGAAATACATATGTTTTTTTCAAGAAAGGTATACTTATGCCTTTCAAATCAGAATAATTTCTCTATCCTTTGGTCTCATTTGTCTGTTAGTCATAGCTTAGAAATTGTAGCTTTCCCAAACAAGCAAGAAAATTATGTTTGCTTTTAGTTGCAGATAATTTTCAAAGCAGGAAAAAATTCTGCTTTTCATATAGAGTGGATGTATAAAAGAAAAAAGAGCAACTATAAAAATAAAATAGCCAACACAAATAGAAATTGGGTCTGATGGTGTTATTCTTTGATAGCTTTTTGATAGTTCTGTTTCCAGACCAGAATAACTCCCTGCCTTTGATGAGGTAATGTGTCTCTCTGTTTCTTCCTGTGCCTTAAGCACTAACAGCTCATTGCAGATGGTCTGACTTGATGATCAGGATATCAGAAATACTTTAACTGTAAATTAATCTACAGTGTCAGCCTGTCAGTGTCATCTGTGTCACCACCAACACTTCCTGTGGTTTGCCAAGATCAGCAGGCCTGCTGCTGTGCCTGTTTATCACAGTGGCCTTCAGTCTTACTAAGAGTTAAAAAGGATGCTCTTCAGAACTGACTTTATTGCAAAAAAACCCCAACTGAACAGTTCACAATGGCCCTTTCCAGTCTGAGGCTGACTTCAAATCTGCCAGGAGAGAGTGCTAATGATTTTATCCATCTGGTAATGGTTTTCAGTCAGGAATTCTGTGGTTTTTTGTTTTTTTTTCCCTCCCCCTAAAATTATTTGTAAAGATCCAGAAACAGGTACATTAGAAGAGATACTACTTATTGTTAATTTTTTTCTTAAAATTAAATATATTGTCCCTAGACAACGTCAATCTTACTAAATTTTCACTGTTGATACTGAAGTTAAACATATGTGTCACTACCAGACTGTTCTGGTTATCAGAAGACAATAATAAACTCATGCTTGTACTTCTTAAAGAGTTTTTGCTCACTGATTTGTATGTAATTGTCATTGATATTGCTATCTTGTATTGCTTGTGTTTTTCTATTGAGTTTTTACTTTATCAGTAACGTGTGTTTATTTTCAGTACTATTGAGATGGAGAGGTTTGGTTTGGTTGTTTTTTCTTTCTGAAAAGAGTGTTTAAGTCTGGAGATCTCCCATTACAACTTCATTTGAAGGTAACTTTTTAATTGGAGAATCTTTGCTCTAGTATAAATTGCAAAGTCAAGTAATTAACTTGAGTCTCTTCCCCTGCCTGTCTCCAGTTGAAGAGTTAGCTTGGGTAGACAAATTTTGGCCTCAGTTTGGTAGTCTTCAGCAGGGTAAGGTACACCATATAGCACAGTTATCTTGCCTTTAGAAGGACTACTGTTCTATGTAGCATAATCTCAGGGAACAGTATCTGGGTTGTAAATATTTTTATTTTAAAAAGTAAGGTTGTGAAAAGTGAAGCAGAATTACTGAAAGGAAAATAAAATTAGAAATTATTTGCCACAGAAAAACTGTACATGTTGTAACAATAGTGAAACATTTAGTTACCGGGTTTTGACATTATCGGGTTTGATAGAGGTTTGGCTAAGTTAAAACAATGTGGAAAACTGGCAAAGTGCAGCCTGGTTGGATAGTAGCTATCAAAGTTATGAAGTGTCAGCAATGGTAACAGACCCTTACAAAAATATTGAGATCTCTCATTTTGTAAATTTAATGCAGTGATGGGAAAGGAATCCAATCTGCCAAAAGTTAAATGGTAATTTCAGGTCAGTAATGGCCTCTGCCACTACAGATTTAAAAAAAAAATAAAAAATCCAAACCTACAGGTTTTGAAAGCATTGCTTATATTGAAACTTGTTTACATAATTACAAGTTCTTCTAGTCACAGGGTTCAAGAAGTCTTAGCAGACTCATTTTTCTTTCTCAAGGTTTTCTTTGGGTGCCAAAAGCCTGTACTTTATTGATCACTGTGGCTTAACTTTTCTCAACTATTGAGATTTGGCTCCTCTCTATTCTTTCTGTTAGTTATGATGTTGCTTGTAGATATATAATGACAATGTGCGTAATGGAACAATATAGCAATAATGGGCTATGGAGATACCAGAGGATTTTGTGATTGAGTTTACTTATATGTGTTTGCCTTGTTTCTTTGCATATTTGCTCTCTGACTAATCTAATCTATCATAATTCCATATATTTATTTTATTTACTTCACATTTATGAAGTTTACTGCTACTAGAAGTCTACAGTATTTCACCTGAGAAGTGACTGTTCTTCAGTAACATAGATGTGATGCTGTTTTCGTCTAGGGAAAAGCATCACTGAAGAGGTAACTGTATTTCTGATTGTTAATCTTTCTTAGGAAATGTCTTACTTTGCTTATGTTCCTTCTTTTTTAGGAAGAACTCTGAAGTTCTTTAGGTTGGTGCATGGGTAGGACTTAATAACAAAAGAATGTGATTTACGTTTGCTGCTTAGAGCCATAATATTGTCAAACAGCAGCATTGAAATGACAAGTAAATGTACAATTTATTCTTGTCAAACAGTGTGGGTGTATTTGAAGTTGACAAGGCATAAACTGTGAAGTGGTCTCCCTTTAACCAATATAGCACTAATGTACATTGATATAACGTGAAGGGATAATATAGTCTTTCGTGAACTGACACTGCAAGAATTATGTAGAACTTGTGGAAGTTAATTCTATTCCCATACAAAGTATACTCGATTATTATGTTTATGACTACAGAGTTTGAACTCAACTTTTGGACATAAAGTTATGAAGACTAATGAGGAAAATAATTCATTGGGAGACACACATAAAGGATTGCTAAGATGCAAAGATGCAATGGGCTGTGGAGCTGAGCAGTTGCATACTGTCTGCAGAAGCAGAGGGTAGGAGTCTGTGACACCCAGGTCAGACCCTGGTGCGGCTGTATGTCCATCTCCTACCAGCTCTGTGGCATCATCAAATCATCCTGATGACCTGGTGATTCCCAATGACCTGATTATCTTCTCTGGTTTTGTTTCCTTTGGAATTTTATACCGTTCTATATTGGTGTTTTTCCTCCTGCATCCATGGGCTACTAGCAGTCTCTGACTGAAATTTTGCCTTCCTCATCTCACAACAGACTATATCCCAGCACTTCCATTCCCAGTCAGGGCCACCAATCCTTGTACACAAGCACAGGAGCTGCTGAGAAAAAAGGTTATAACAGGTACTAACACATATATGCCTTGTTAGTGGACTGGCACAGAAAAAGTAATTGGTTTTTTGTCTTGCTTTCACGTTTGTCAGACTTCAGTTTGTTCAGCAATATGCTTTGAAAAGTTTATGTCCCCTTGAAGCTTCTGGCTGTGAGTAGTTAGACTAAAATCAGTGGAAAAGAGGGCCTATAATTAAAAGCCCCAAAGTTTCTTGTCTTTAAGATGACCTGGAATTGGTCTTTCTTGTGATATTTCATACCTTGGCAGCCAGTCCTACAAAGGAGCAGAACATTCAAAACTGGTCTGTTGTTAGAGACAGCTTTAGGCAACCTACTTAACTTATCAAAACAGAGATTAATGTAGAGTTACCAGTTCCAGTTCTTTTCCAATGCACAGCTGCAAGTGGAAAAAAGATTTCCTACATTGAGACATTGGTTACCTTTGGTAAGGCTTTTCTAGGAATAAGGGGCTTTCTATCTAGGCGTACATAAATAATATAAACCCACAGCTCTCATTTTGCATCCTCAGTTACTAACGTGAACCTGATGTAAAACTTTCTTTGAAATCATAACCAGCTGCATAATATTTTAGAGAAAATAATTATTTCTCCAGCCTGATGAGGTAGTAACTGTGGGTAATTCACAGAGGTATGCGATGGGAAAGTTTACAACTATTTTTAAAGAAAGTTTTAGATATTATTTACTCTGGAAATTAAAAAGAGAATTATATAAGATTCATCAAAAATTGAATTATTTATGAACAAGTAAATATTTACCAAAGGAAATTGTCTCTTGTGTGTACTATATGCATTGGAATAGAATAATTATGGTCTGCACGTATTATAACTTTTTGTTACTTGTAAAAAATAGTAGGAGGTGGTAAAAAATATGAGGAAAATAATGACCAGTTTTGAGTGTGTTTGTCCCTAACTTCTTTTACTGCAGCATACATTTCATCCTTACCTTAATGCCCAAGCATACTGGTTTTAATCACAACTTGTATCCTGACTTAGTAAACTTCTTCCAGTTTTACACAATAATCTTTAAGCATTAAAATTTAGTTGACTGCTGTTAACAGAAGTTTGTTTTCAGTACATAATCAGCACTTGATGGATATGAATATGTAGAAATTCTTTTCTTTTACAGGAATGTGTCTTAGCAACCATGTCCTCTTGATTCTTTTGGGTACACGGGGGAAAGAAATTAAACTTTCTTTCTAATTAACATAATACAGTTAGTCCAGATTGATGAAGGGGTGGCTGTACCTCTGTGGCCGAGGGAATAAACCAAATATGTCAATTTGGATAAAAAAGTAAACATCGTGTGTTCGGCACAGAATTTCAGATTAATTGTCAGCAAAATAATTATGTAAGTGTAATTAATGTTTAGGCTCTGAAGTCACTGGAGTAACAAGAATGCCCAAATACAAATCTGTAGTGTTGTCAACACTTATGTGAGTACAGGAATTCTAAGGGTGCTGTTAGATACAATTAAGTCAGCAAGCTGCCTGCTTATCAGCTAAATAAAATGATTAATGGCTATGACCCTGGTAAATTTCTGACAGTCATCTCTTGTGAGTGTAACAAAGCTCATTTCTGGAATGGTGGATTTTGATTGCTTGTTGTCTTATCACTTGCGTCTTTGCTTTCACCTTGCTATCTAGGCACCTTCTCCATCTCTGGTTTACAACTTAAACTAAAAAGGCAGTTCTTAAATTGTTCATCATTAGGTTTGTTCTTACTGCAATGACTATGTGCAGATTCTGTAATTTTTAATATTAAGTGTAAGCTCTGCAATTCTTAATATTAAGTTCACTTAAATTTGAATTTGTACACTGAGCTGAAGGGCTCGCAGAAGAATTTTAGCCCGAAGTATTATTTCAATGGATTTTTAAAGAATACCAAAGGCACTGTCCAGTACGCTATTTCATTTCTGTTGAAATAATTTTTAAGCCTGGGGCAGAGGCTATGTATTAAATTTGTTGATAAATCACATTTTGTCAATGGTGGTGATGGGAGAAGCAGAAAGAGAGGATGCAGTTGGAGATTACTCTTTGTAGGAGCATGGTTGAGGAGTGTAACAGAGGGTCCTCAGCTGAAATGCATTTCTGAAGAAGAATAAGGTGAATTGAAAGAAATGAGACTGAATCATGAAGGCACATTCCTGTAACTCTAGAGGAATATGGAGGTTTTTTGTTTGGTTTTAAGTCCAGCAGACAAGGAATAAAAGTTTGGAAGAGCAGAGAGAAAACAGTTATCCTTGAATACTAGATTCTATTTGAAATACAGCTTGCATTTATCTTTAGAGCTACAAGATTTTTGTTTTGTTTTTAGTGTTACAGAGATGAAAGCTGAAGACTCAGAAATATAAAAATGTGAAATAAATTATATTAATTGAGTCTTATTTCTCCTTTCAGGGACTGTCTTTAGTCCACATGCCAACTGCAATTAGGTCTTCTAGAATCCAAGGACTTGCTTTTGAGGACACTTGACTTTGATCAGCTTGTAGCCAAGTGCCTTACTGGATATAAATTACTTTCAACTGCTGTGGAAAGTGACCCCTTCTTTGCAGTTCTCAAAGGCAGCCCAGACACTGGAGAAAATCTTTATGTGCTTGAAACTGCAGTTATTTATTTCAATGGCCTCAACACAAGGTATGGCTGACCAATGTGTTTTGCACTGCAGAAAGATTCCAAGTTATGTTTAACTTTGTGTCCAAATTGTGATGATACTCAAATTTGAATTTGTACTCTGAAATTTGGCCTTAGTTTAGCCCAGCTGGTTTAAATTTTCAACTTCTGATAGTTGTTTTAAGTATTCATCAGCTACCATTTATATAGTTTTACAGTAATTTTCCAATAATGGAAAGAATATACAAGTATGTCATTTGTTAGAAGAAAAATAAAGATACTTCTAACAATTTTAAATATTCACTCTTTCACACTAACAAGGAAATTGGGTAGCAATGTCATAGTCAAACAGCAAAGAAATAAATGTGTGACTAGATGTGTGTCCAATATTATGTATAGGTCAGTGGAGCAAATTAAGACACATGTAGTTCAGTTGTCTTAGCTTTCCAGTGCAGTTTGACTGTCCATGTGTTGTCTCTGTTTTTTATAGTGAAGAATTACAGCACTTCTGCAAATTTGTCCTGTGTATCTAGACATGTTTTTCATGGCCTTTTCAGTGTTTCTGACTTTCTCTCCTGAATACGTATATTCTCTGAAATGCTTCTGAAATTGCAAGGTACTAAGCCTTCATCTGTAGTTTCCTTGTACTGTCACTTTTCGGATTGCCATTATAGCATAGTGCAAATGGTTAGTTTAAGGGAAATGCAGAATAAACCGGCCATTTTTCACAAGATGTTTGTACAGTTGGACGTGGTAGAGCTCAGAGAACTGTCAGTCATACAGTGGAGCTGTTGTATGCAGAATCTCTCTCCTAGATCTAATTGCAAACTTCTCCACTGTTCTCCTATGATCCAAGACTTTTGCGTGTACTGTTTTTAAGGCTTGATAGAGAGTTCAGTTTTCTGTTAATCAGCACCATGTTTTGTGGAGGCTTAAGAGAATGTCATGGTTCAAGCCCAGCCGGCAACCCGGAACCACGCAGCCGCTCACTTACTCCCCCACTTCTTCCTCCCCCCGCTCCCAGAGGGATGGGGAGGAGAATCGGAGGAATGTAACTCCCACGGGTTGAGATAACAGCACTCCAGTAACTAAGGTATAATACAAACCACTACTGCTACCAATAATAATGATAAGAGGAATAACAAGGGAAAAGGACACAACCGCTCACCACCCGCCGACCGATACCCAGCCCCACCCGAGCAGCGATCTGGGCCTTCCGGGTGACTCTTCCCAGTCTCTATCCTGGGCATGACGTGCTGTGGTATGGAATAGCCCTTCGGGCAGTTTGGGTCAGGTGTCCTGCCTCTGCTTCCTCCTGGCTTCCCCTCCTCCCTGGCAGAGCATGAGACTGAGAAAGTCCTTGGTCAGAGTAAACATTACTGAGCAACAACTAAAACCATCGGTGTTATCAGCGCTGTTCCCAGACTGAAAGTCAAAAACACAGCACTGCACCAGCTACTAAGAAGGAGAAAAAATGACTGCTGTAGCTGAACCCAGGACAGAGCTCTAACATGGAATGTACATCCTGTTTCCAGCCTAGTTCTTGCTGTTTGAAATTCTTCCTTCCTAGCCTATGTTTTTTTCTCCCCCACTATATATGTGGATTGAAGCATATTCTTATTTACATTTCTCTCTCTGTCTGACTTTGAATTACTGGACTTTGTCTTAGCATTTGTAATTTGATACAGTGACAGAGGTTGCATTGGTTTGTACAACAGTAGTGCTTTTGGTAGGGTGTTGTTTGGTAGGTGTTAGTGTTCTTTCATTGCCTAGTAGATTGTCTCAACTTCCACAATATCCTTTTCTGAGACTTGAGGTCTTGTGCTGGTGCCTGTAGAAAAGAGCACTTAAACCAGGAGCCAGAGATCTACTTTCCTGAGATATCCCTCTGATGGACACTGTATGGAGGCAAAGGTGCTCAGGTGCTGCTGGAACTGCTGCTGTCACAGCTAGGAAGATTTGGAGGTCCACTCTGAATTTCATTAAATGGAGTGCAGAAAGCACTACTTCAGGGGGAAAGTTAAAAACCTCAGGTATTAATAAGAAGAGATTATACTTGGATTGTTTGAGTTTGCAGAATGTGTTTCTTTAGACACAATTCAACTATTTCCATGACAGCAATAGGTAAGATTTTATTGTCTCAAAAAAAATAGCTGTTACCGACATCCTTTTCAGCATGAAGAAACAGAAAAATTCCATCTGCGAACCATCCAAACAATTCTTTTATGCATGTTTAAGAACCTGACTCATTTCTCCTTGCATTTCATATTTGAAATGGAACTGAAACATGTCTCTATAGATAATAAACAGTTACAATGAACACGATAAATAATTTAGTTGGTAAATCCAATGGATTTGTTCACAGAAGCAAAGGTGATGCAAGGATATGACAGTTCAGAGGAGGTATAGGAACACCTTTAGCTTGTTGAGCTAACTTCATAGTACTGCCAAGAATAACTCTGGAAATGCTTTGTCATTTCCAAAGGAATGCACCATTCCTCACTGCACAAACAACTGTACAAATGCATTTAATCTTTTATTCACATGGTGGCTGGTTGTCAGTTGTGCCTTAGCTGTCTTTGAGATTACAACGAAACTGTTTAAGACATTCTTCTCTGTCATTTTATGTGTTATTTTAGCCCTGCATTACTCAAAATATGGTTTTTTGGTTGTTTTTTGTTTTCTTTTCCCTTTCCCTAAAAGCCCTAAAATGCAGTGTGTCTAGATGTACATGGTGCTAAATTTCCACCTATTAATATACACAGGGATACATTATAAATGCCATTATAGATGCCTGCTATCCTAATTGCCTCATTGTCCACAAAATAGAAGTGGTTATACAAACAGATCAGATATAGCTAGAAAATTTTTGCCAAACTTTCTTCTTAAGATTATGTTGTGTAAAGGCATACACAGTGAATTGGGAAATGTTTTTTCAGTAACTGTGTATAGACAGAAAACAATCTTGCTAGTTGTAGTTCACTTTTTTGCACATACACATGGCCGTGTATTACTGTCTTTTCTACTTTCAAATGTTAACAGCCTATTCAGTTAACAGTTCACAACTGCATAACACAAAATTTTGCAGATATTAATGAGTTGACACTAATTATGAAAGTATATTATCCTTCCAAAAAACATACAGGATCATATCTAGTTCTTTTCCTTTAGTGAACATAGTAGTAGAACTAGCAAGGACAAGGACAGAGCAATGTTTCCTGAAGTTAATGCCAGTCACCAGTACAAGTACAACTTAATGACTAAATTGGCCATCCCTTCCATCTGTGTTTATTTTCAGAAGAAAATAATCATGTTATTAACAACTAATACTTGCACTGCAGACAATCTGTTAATAGAGATGGTCAAGCCAGGTGATACATGAGAACTTCTTCATATTTCATAACCAGAAAGAATCTGAAACACACAAACTCCATGAAATTAACACCAATAAGCTTATCTACTGCTTAAACTGGAATTGTCTCATGGTCTCTCATGGCTGCAGGGGAGTCTGCAGGGGCCTGGAGCGGAGCACCTCCTCCTCCTCCCCTGCCCTTGCTGTTCCCGGGACACTTCCTCACACTGTTCCCTCACTCCGGCACCGTTTTCCCTCCTCAGAGCTGCTGCCCTGAGGCACCGCCGGCTCCACGCCTGGCTCAGCGGCGCCCTGTGCTGGGACCGGCTGGAACCGGTCAGACCCGGCCCTGACGGGCACGGGAAGCCCCGGCTCCTCCTCACGAAGGCTGCCGCTCTTCTGCTGGCAGAAGCTTGTTTCCTGTGCCCAGCTATAGACTCTGAGCCGCTGTTCCATGCGTGTAGGTGCTGCTTGGCGTCCCCACCCTGAGCCTGCTGGCTGCCCTGGATGTGAAGGAGCTCTGGGGAAGCAGTGCCACGGGGGAAGACATTCCCAGGTCCCTGAGGTACCTGCCCCTCGGGAGGATCCTCAGCACTGGCAGCCCACCAGGGCGATGGGGCTCTGCAAGCAGAGGGTCCTGTCTCCTTTTTCCTTGGATTTGCCAAATATTGCTAGTTTCTCTGTATGTTTCACTATAAGAATTCCCGAAGAGTTTACTATAGGTAGTTAAGTGGGGAGCAAACGGCACTGAGGGGAGCTTTTCTGCCTTTTGCAGCTCTTGCCAGTGCTGCTCCAGTTACTCATCGAGCCTGATCTCTCCTGCCTTTCCCTGGCAAGAGCTGGTTTTCTGGGTTATGGTAGTTACAGCATATTGTTAATCGCCAAAAACCAAAGAGATAAAAAGTGATGAAGTAGAGCCAAGGCCGTTGTGTTTGTAGCTCGTAGTGCTTCCAAACTGGAAAGGAAAAATGAGGTTTTCTTCTTCTAAAAAAAGTAAGAAGTGCTTAAGAGAAAATACAAAATAAAACTTTGAATAAAAAAAAAAATCTCCAGATGGCCATTAAATATGGTAAATGGCAGCCTGCTTTCAGCCCACCAGGCACCAGTTTTATTATTCTAATAACATCTTAAAATGAAAAAGATAAAGTCTTATAAAAAGAGGCTGTTAACTTTGATGGTGTTTAATCCAGATAACTTTTAGAATACCCATTAATGTGCAAAGATACAAAACATATATTCAGCAACAAAAATGGTTCTCTCCTGAAACACTCTCATGCAGACATCTCCAGACTTTTCCTGTTCTCTTTTGCAGGCAGGTGATTAAACCCAGGAATCCTCAAAAGAAAAAACAAACACTGTGTTTTAAAAACAAAACAGCAATTTACAGACAAATCAAAATTATGAATGTTGAAAGTTCAGAAGAGGAGGAGAGCCAGAATTTGGAAAGGTTGTTGCACTTGCACTCTAAGCTTTGCTATACATTACTGCATACACATTTACTAATATTTGACACATATTCTACATACGTATTAATAGTAATTGCTTATGCAACAAATAAAACCTGTACTTTGTACAGTAATTTACAAAGGCTTCCATTTTATGTCTAGTGCCTTGGGATTTCTGTATTCATTTTGGGACAAATATATATGTTTCAGTTTGATATTATGTAAGTATCAAGATTACTTTAGCTTTTCAAAAATTGAAAACTGAATGCTGTGATATCTGTTACTTACTTTATTTGAGGTATCTGGATGTGAAAAGTCTGAGAGCCTGGAATGCAAAACCTCCTATTAGAAAAGTTCCCAAGTATTTACAGTATTGTTTCAACTGAAGCCTCATTTCTGTAAAGGAGTTTTAGGATATTCAATTTATAGGGAATTCTAATTCCAATGCCAAGGCAATATAACCTTCCAGATTTAGATACTTAATAAGATTTTTACATTGTTTTAAAAGTGCTGTATCAGTTTTGTAGTGCATCCAAAGATGCAGTTCAGTTCTCGTGTTTGTCATGACAAACCCAAAATGGCAGAAGGTAGGCTTTGACTCACAGTGTACATGTGAATCAACTTCTCTTAATATAGATTATTGAATAATTTTGAGGAAACAAACTTGATCGATTTCTTTCAATGGTTATTCTAATCCAGTGTCCACATTCTTTGATTTTGGTCCTTGTTTTATTCATCTCACACCAGCCAATTGAATAAGCTCCTTGTTCTAAGTGATTATCATACAGTTGTTAATTGTAATCAATTCCTTTGTTTTTCACTGATTTTGAAAACTAGGTTAGAACAACAAAGGAAGATGGTGGCAAAATTAAACATTTCACTTAAGTGGGGAAAGCCAATTTTTATATCCCTTATGCAAAATAGCCTTTAAAAAGTCATAAGTAATCACTTGTGTTCTATGAACTAGAGGAATAAAATCTTATTACAAGCTAATTCTTTCTGAACAGCAATTTCCGAGTGGAAGAGATTGAAATAAACTGCTGATATTAAGGATAATGCAGAAAAAAATCCTCTTTAAAAGCAGGCAGGTGTTTCTATGCCTGCAGAATTTTCCTTAGTGGAATCTTGGAAGAAGATTCCCACTTCTGCCCACCCCCTTTGCCAAAGTCATTCATGTTGTTCAGAATTAAACATTTTTAGTTACTGTGTGTCTGGAAAGTGTACTTGTATCAGTAAGAAAGCCATAATAACAGAAATAACCTTCTGGAAGCAAAATAAACCAAAGAAAGTGGAAATAGGCTAAGGTTCATACTCAAAAAAATGCTCGAGTAAAGAGATGACTCTTCAAGAAAGAAAAAAGGAGGGAGATGGGGGAACAGGAACACCTTTGCAATATACTTCTAATCTTGGGATTCCCAGACCTTACAGCAAAAGGTATCAGATTCCATCTCTCAGAGTAGTTAAATAGGCTGATACCATTCCCGATATATGAGGAAAAGATAGCTTTCTGTAGCAGGGCATAGGTACTGCATGTTTATGGAATTGTGCAGGAGACTGGGAAGTGTTCATTGAATTTCATAGGGCTTTTTTCCAGCTGAAGATTAAAAAAGGCCCAGGGCATCTCCAGAAGTCTTAGAAAGACAGGGAAATTTTTCTGAGTTTCTGAATGTGCAGTTATTGAGGATGCACCTATTCATTGTGGCACACAAATATAGTTAAATCCTTTCCTATAAACATGGAAGTGCGTCTTACACTCCCAAAAGGTTTGCTGTGCTTGTAGGAGCCTGCAAGACATACAGTTCATTGTCCGAAAAACATTCAGGAGGAGTGTAAGTGTATAGGGAGTGAATCAGCTGGTCAGTTCACCTTTTATCAGACTGTGAGAGAAGAACATCAGAGAATGAACAAATTAATCTGACACCTCTGCTTGTGGATTTAAGTGCAGGGGGTATTACAGCTAGTTGGCTGCTGCTGACTGGGAGCATTGCTGTGTTGAATTGTGGCAGCCTAAAAGGGCATACATTCACTGAGAGAATGAGCAGCAGTGAGGCAGGGTGGATCTCAGGTTTTCCAACTTCACTGCAGTAACTGCACAGGCTGTCACTAATCAAACCCGGTAAAGCAGCAAGTAGGTTTCCATGAGAGTACCTAAACAAGGTGGGTGGGGTTTCTTTTTGAATCCTTAATGATAACTCTCAGATTACCCTTCAATTTCCTTTACTTCATTTGTATAAGATTTATATAAATGTGGACAGACACAGTTTTCAGCTTTGAAGAAAGTGAATAGAACTGAGGCTTCTGTACCAAAGCCAAGCTGCAGAGCACTAGAGAATCATGTGTAGAATATTATGAAACACGTATGTGAATTTTGATACCAAGGAAGCTCTGTATAGTGCTGTACTATAGCTACACCATAGCAGTGTCCACCACAGTGCAGAAGTGGGCATGGACTAGTAATTAAATTTGAAGAAATTAGAGATCAATGGAGATAAACGGATAAACAATCCAGTAAAGTTTATGTTGGAGAAATGCATTCTTTCTCCTTTTCATAGTAGAATAACTTGTGAGGACATTTTTTCATATTGTTTTCACTGGTTTTCAAGAAGGTCTATTGAATTGACAGTAGAAACTGGTGTGATTATTGGAGAACAGGTTTCTGAAGCACAGTGTTAAAGTTCTTCTAAAAAAAGAAAAAGAACCTTACTTTTCTAATAGTTGAGATTTAATATTTGAGAAGTCTTCTTTTTTTAATAATAATACTGATATACTAAAATGTGTACAAAACTGCACAGTTGTATGCTTGACAGAATTCTAAATCGATTCATAATTTTCATTACATTCATGAGTGCAGGTATTTTAAAAGTTTGTAACAAATGAAAATTTAAATTATTGGATATAGAACTGAAAGGCAAGAATACAAGTTTGCAACTTTGGTATCATTTAGTGTTACCTAAAAACTTACAAATATTAAAAAGTTGTCCTAAAGCAAATTCTGATTTCTTCCACTTTCATGTTCAGCTTCACTGCAAGTATAATCCCTTATATTTATTGGTTCTGATGAGTGTAATGTCACAGTCTTGACGGAAGGCATGAACTTGTTCCCAAAGTTAGCATACAAGTGGGAAGGTTTTCTTTGTTAATAAAAGTTCATGTTTTCAATCGTTACATACTTGATTTTCATTTTCAAGTAGGAAATGTGTCAAATACAGCTTAGATGAAGCTTAATTTGTTTCAGTAGCTGAAACTTGTCCTCTTAGTCATTTTCAAGTAATGAAATCTTGCAGCAGTCATGTATTAGAATGGGAAGCAAAGTGTCATGTAGCTTAAATTTCAGGGTTGTGTATCACTGTTATCACCCCAAAAGGGAGCAAATTTTGCTTATCTAAACTAGTCACATGTTGAGATTCAAATAGAAAAGTCGCATCAGAATGTAGTTTCAAACCATAAGGATATTATAGAAACAGCCGACAATGCCTTCATATCCTGCGCTGTCGCTAAGTAACTCTACCTTCTAAGCCCTTTGAAAGGGAGTCCAGAACTTGAAATTTATGTTTAAATAAATATGTAAGGTATCATTCAAAGTCTGCCAAGGCTAATGCATTGGTAGGTGTCAAAACTCTAATCCCACTAAGGGAGCCAGCCAAGCCAGTCTGCGCTTTTGTTACAGTAACACACTGAAGCCTCCAGTGCGCTGTTCTCTGGTTGATCTCCAACACATTGCTTGACTCACCTATTGTGTAAAATTGAATTAGTCCTTCGTGATGCAGGAAATAGGTGCAGATAATGTTTGATATTCTGCCTCTGGCAGTGGCTAATATTATATGCTTCAGAGGAAAAACATAAATATCCCATAATACCACAAAGTCCAATCTGCAATGCTGGATGTAAGATAACATGCCTTCCTGATGCCTGTAGGGCTGAATTATGCCTTGTTGCATGAGACTAAATTAATCTTTTCTTAAGCAGTGCTATTTCTGATATTGCTATTGGTCAGTTATGCAGCCCCTCTTAAAATTCCATGCTCAGCTGTTGTACTGCATAAACGATTATTTCCTATTGGGTATTACATGTCTAGTAACCATAAATCTTCATGAATAAGCACTTGGTTTTTTGTTCTGACAGATGCTTCCAGGGAATGTTTGTTAAAAGGAGGAAGTACTTCTGTCTGCATCTGGTGAAGTCAGCCCCAAAGCAGATGAAATACTAAATGACACTGGCCAGAGATTGTATCCTGATGCTCACAGGTAACCTTTTCTTTTGTAATGGCAGATGCTTGGAAAATCGCTATTTGAATCTACTGTATTTACATTCTATGAGGCTTCTAGTGTTTGTTAACTATGGATCACACTAATTTAGAACTATGCTGTGTCATTAATGTCCTCAGTAATTGTAAAGGAAAAAATAGTAGTTCCAGGACGTACACTTCATAAAGTGAGCTTGCCAGTGGCTAAGGTAAGACATTTCATATGATAATGAAACATGGAAGATTCTGTCATTCTTTGTCTATACTCTTACTAGGTTTATTAGAATTGAGTAAAAAAAACATAGTATAGGATGCGGAAGACATTTCCACTCTTGAGTAATTTTAATGTCTCAATCTAGACCTTTTTAGATCTCCCCTTCTTCTGATAGACATACCTCCTATATACTGGTGGCTCAGTTTCCCCCTTCCATTTCTCACAGGACTGTAATTTTCATTAAGCAAAAGGTATGCCAAAGAAGATACAATTTTAGCTGGGCTACAGTCATCTTAAAACTAGTCTCAGTATCAGGTTCTAGGCAAAGCCATGCTCTTGTTAGAATAATTGAGAAAGAATAAAACAATGGTAATTATGTATCTGTAAGAATTTATAGATGATGGGAACGTATTGGGCTGTTAAAGAAATAATTCATCTTATCAGTAATTCTGTCAGCTCTCTACCAATATGGTTTTTCCATTTTCTTTTTCTTTTAGTTAAGGCCAGAAAAGAACTTACTAAAACAAAAGCACAGCCTTCTGCTGCTAGCAGACTCTGTCTGTGCAGAGATGACTGAATAGACAGAAGTCTTCTTCAGGGTTATTACTACTTAAAAAAACCCCACAAACCCACAACCAAAACCTGCTGACAGTTGCTACCCTTTCCCTAGCACTAGACAGTTCTTCATAACACACGCATACATTCACATGCCACAGGCCTGACTGCTGGGTGATCCTTACTTGTTTAGATGATCAGCTAAGGCCAGAGTTTTCTATCCGCTGGTGACTGTGTGCCTCCACACTATTTTGCAGCCTTCTTGTTCTTTACTTAGACTTACTACAAGGGAAAATGCTCCTTACCCTTGAGCCCAAACCATTTTTACTTAGAGTTACCTTTTCAGGTACAGCAGTGTATACAAACATGTGACAGACTACACAGTGCATTGAGGTAGCAATAGCTTTGCCATATTTTTGCACCCCCTGGCAAAATGCAGCATTTGTTTTCAGCAGCTCCAGAGCTGAGGAACTGGGATGCTCTGGGGATGCTCTTTCTGAGGTGGGTGCTCTGACTGGGAGGGGAAACAGAGTCAACAATGCTTCTGTTTGAAAAACCCAGAGAAAGTACCTCAAGCTAGGCTTGATCTTAACAGCTTTCATGGCCTAGAGCTAAGAAGGTATCAAATCACAGAGGAGAATGGGACTTCTTGGTGTACACAGTGCACAGCATCCACAGCTAAATCAGCCCTAGCCCTAGCCTGTAATTTCCTGTCTTCACACTATATTTTCATACCTATTGATTTTATCCAGTTTAGTCTGTGTTGGTTTCTTTTCTTTTTATTTTTAGAGGGTTCGTTTGTTTCTCCCTGCTGTTCCTTGATGTCTCAAACACCACATCTCTGCCAGGCTAGTGAAGCTGATTTCTAAACTGAGATGTCAGAAATCCAGTACATAAATTTTGCTATTGTTGTAAAGAAAATACTTTCCTTTCATCAGCCTTAGGGTCTTCAGTTGTGGGTTTTTTTAATAAGGTCAGTCTTCATAAAAATAATAGTTAAAAGCAAGATATTCTATTTTACTATAAAGTAAAACCACTTCACCTGTGAAGGAAATGAAACTGAGTGATCATATTAAGAACTGAAGAAAAAGGAATGGACATTATGGGTAATGCTGCTCTGTGCACCTCTGTCACAGTTTTGTATCACACAAGTGGGACTGTAAGAAGCTGCCTGTAAACTGTGTGTTTTGATCTGTGTTTGAAGAACTTTTTCAGATGTGCACTGCAGGAGTGCTTCTATCATTGCATAGCTCCTGACAAGTGATCTAGAGAGAAGAGAGTAATTGAATGCTGGCTTGGAGATAGAGATCATCAGCTGATTTTCCCTCTGAGATTTATATATTGATGACAGAATGGGAAAATAGAAAGGGAAATTGGGGTATTTTGAATATATTGAAGATTACTGCAGCTTTGTAAAAGTAGGACATATCTGAAAAGGAGGAGAGGTGCCTCACACTTGCATATTTGGATTTTAGTAAGCAGCTACTCAGTCCTGTTTCTTTGCTGCAATTTGAAAACTGATGTTTTAATAATTACTGAATACTTAATAGTTAATTATTAATTTATTAATGCTTCTTCACTTTTGATTTGGCCTAAACATATATCAAGATACTACTGTTGCACACAAATTCTCTTAACAGTGAATAAAAGTTACAAAACCATGATGATCAATAACAATGTTTAACTTTCAGAGCATATAAATTCATAGTAAATTAACAATCAAAATAGAGACATCCATTTTATAGGGTAGTTAGGTTTTAGTGCAGTATCTAAGCGTTTAATTCTTTCAAAGGTTAAATGCAAACTGGAAATGAGTAGTGTAGATATTGAACACAGTGTATTTTTACACACAGATATTTTAATTTTTCTTTTTTCTTTTGCTACATCAGATGTTTCATATATTGTATTTCAGTGAGCATTCACCTGAAAAAAATGAACAGCTGAGAACTGTGTAATTTCAGAAACAGAAAAATAAATTACATTATGTTACACGATTCAAGCATGAGGATTTAAAAAATTCTCAAAAGCAAAAGGTTGTTCTGGGAGAATGAGGTCTCTTGCACTCCTCAAGACATTGTTACCATGAAAAGTAATTTTCATTCCTGTCATGGTGACTGCTGGTGTCTGCTTCTATATAGTTCCTCAGTACTCGCACAGCTCCCATTACCATCTAGCTGAGATCCTTTCAATCTTTAACATCATAAGATTATAATGGTTCACAATTTGTTTGTTTGGGTTTTTTTGGATGTTGCCTTATTCAGATGAAGGGAGAGATGTTTATTTTGAAAATCAAAGCAAAAAAAAAAAAAAATAGAGTGGGGAGAACATTATACGTTCAGAAGCTGGATCTTGCTCTACCAGGAACCCAGGACACAGATGTATCTTCCATTCAGCTTGACATGAAACAATTTTATTTTGCTTTGGAAAAAACCAGCGTTTTGAACATTTTGCATTTTGTTATTGAATACCTAAAGACATAACTATGCATGGTGAAAAATTAAATATTTGGTCTAAAATATAAGAGGAAATTAATGATGTTGAAAAGGCTGTTGTTTACATAGAGTTTGTTTTAGGAATAGTTATGCATCTATAAGTATCAAGAATCATATATGCAAAAGAATGAAGTACCTGCTGTGTGTCCAGGCAAAAAAGTTAAAATGCACCATTAAATTAAGCCAAAGATAAAAGTAGAACTTTAAATACTACTTACTTGTTTTAAAATACTTTCAATATCTCTTTCCATGGCTCTGATAAAGATATAATTTAGAAAAGAATGTAAGAATGCAAAAGTGTATGTTTTGGGTGTAACGTTTGCATTGTACACTTTTGAAATGTATATAGACCATGTTTTGCTCACTCACTGTAACTATAATTTGGCACCTAATAAAATTATCATCCTTCATTGAAATTCTGGAAATTCCCAGACATCAGCCAGCTCAGAGGTAAGTATATAGCCAGCTCTAAGACTTAAAGAGGTTTCTGGTCTGTTCCAAAATTCCCATTCTTAGTTATGACAGTCCAAATCCTATCCTTTCTTTTTTTTTTTTTTTCCCCATGATAAAACTGCATTTTCACAATATGTGCACATTAAAGGTGAACCTGTCAACCCCTCTTAATTTTCACTGGGGATCTCACTGCTTCCCCTCCCTCCCCGCATCCACCCCCAGGAATCCTTGAAGACCAAACCTGCTATATGGTCTGACACCTAGAAAATGCTTTATGAGGGAAATTTTTGACTCTAGGATTGTTCATATTAGGGGCTGTTGTATAATATGATGACCCAATTTCCATCATCAAAACAGAGATTTTTAACAATGATTCAATATTTATCCTTTTGTTGGATGGGAAAAAGCTATTGGTTGTTGAGCTATGGGGAAGGAGCAGGCAGGAGTCTTGCTCTAAGGGAGATATTGCACCTGCAAAGGGCAGAAGAAAGGTAATACCACTTGCCCTGCAGTGTAGCATTTCCTGACGCTAAGCCAAATTACCCAGACATCATCATCTTAGAGCATTAAAAGCTGGGGGAAGAGCACTAACTTCTTCATGTGAGAAATGAAAATGAAAGGGAAAAAAAAATTCATGTGTGCATAATACTTTTTCCTCCATTAGGGACAGTAAAAAACCTGTCTCCTCCAGTTTGGTTTTTCATTATTTATTATTCAGATTTTGCTCATTAATCTATGATGCTTAATCTAGTTTATGTACTATGATGTATTTATTTAGTAATTCCTTACATCTGAGAGGCTAAGTCTGTCCTTTATGTTGTTTACTTGTCTCCAAACTGCCAAAAAATCTAAGGGCAAATGGATTATCTCATTGTTGCAGAGAAAATGCACAGTCCTAGATGTTGTAATATAATGAAGATGAAATTTGGCATTCTTTGCTTTTACTAATCTGCAGTCTATCACTTCGGTATATGAGAGCAGACATTTCTTTCTTTACTAGTTAATCAAGTATCTAAAGATATTAAAACTAGAATAAGTTAAGGGCTTTTAATAGACTCTGAAAATGCAGCAATTTCAAGATTGCTGTCAAGTCCACATTAATTATTCTTTAATTAAATGCAGTATTTTTAGCCTAAAGAAGTGCAGACATTTTGTTTGAAAAAAGGAGGTAGGAATCTATGGAAATCAAACCTATTAAAAAAGCTTAATTTGTAGTATGGAGAGAGGAAAGGAGAGTTGAGCAAATATGTCATACTTGAAGCAGAGAGGAAAGAGAACTATGTGGTTAAGAATAGGAACAGAAAAACAACAAATCTGTGATTTAGGAAAGGGCTAGAGTGAGATGACTATGCTAGGTTTACATTTTCAGACAGATTAAAGAATTAAAAAGGCAAATCACTTTGTAAAGGCAGTCATGATCTTGGTTTTTTTAGGTTTCATTCAGCATAAAAGGTTATGTTTCATAAAAGCTGTAAAAGTATGAAACAGCGTGTATAAAGACTTACCTTATACAGACTAAATCCTTTTGTACACCAAGGTTTATACAGTGGTGTCACAACCTTGCTCTGAACATCTGAATATTGCATTATAATATACAGCATCTGATCATATAGGTGAATGTGAGTAATAAAACCTAGGGCTCATAAACTCTCTGACTATGTACCTGTACTGCATTTTAATACCGTCTCTCTACTGTCTGTATCATTAAATCTGACACACCAAATTTTATTCCCTTTAGTGGTGGTGTTAGGTTGACTGCCTACTAAATATGAACCCTAAGTGAAGATGACTTCACCTTGGTGCCAAGCATTCTTTGCTTCAATTACCTTTAGTACTAATCTTGCTTCAATTAACTTTGCAGGATCTGTGAAAATGTTGTTCTAAGTAAGGAAAAATATATTTGGGAGTACACACTGATACAGAAATGAATTAAAAGAAATGGCATCTTTTGGCAAGCAGAAGTTATTAAATGCCATATTTAAGGAGTAATAATTGTTAAATTTCCAGTCCCCCTCTAATACCTAATTCTTTTGCTTAACCATCTAAAGACTCTCTCAGTACAAAAGAAGTATCTTTGCCTGTCTTGTTCCTATGATCCTTGATTATTTGAATTTTACTTAAAAATTCTCAGGAGAGTCATCATATCTTTTCTGTATTTCAGCAGTAAATATATGCCTGATTTCTACTCCAGACATCTTATATATGAGAGTATATGAATATTACCAAAAAAAGATAAGGAAATATCAGTAGAAACAGTAATTTGTAATATCAGAATAGGAAGATTATAACCAAGGTATAACAAAGATAATGATAAGGAGGGTAATCGCTTAAACAGTGCAGTATAACTTAAGTATAGGTGTATATACATGTAATATATGTAATGTAGGCATTTTGTCCCATGGGGGACAAAATCCTGAATTGAAAAACGTGGCTTTATTTTACTGCTCTGCTGTGTGTGGTGCTGTTTGTGGGAAGTTTGAACCAAATAAAAGTATTTATTATAGTGATTTTTGTAATTTTGGTGAGAGAGCTGTAGATGTATGAGAGAAATCTGTCTACAGCTCAGTTGTGTAAACACATTTTGGGGCCATGAGGCTGAAATATGAGAAATAATTTGGAAACTATAATAGTAAATAGTGACATGGTTTAGTGGTGGGGTTGGCAGTCCTAGAGTAAAGGTTGGACTTGGTGTGACCTAGTTGATTCTGTGTTTTTATGAATTCACAAGGATTGGCTATTACTACCTTTTTGAACAAAAGTGATCAAGTAGCACAATAGTTAATTATGTACTAGTTACAAAAACAGATGAATTTTTATGTAATTTTCAGAATTTATGCTTTTATCAGTATTACTCTATCCTACTTGTGTACTGATATTCCATACTGTTACCTTGCTTTAAAAGACCTGTGGTTTGGGATTTTTCTCATTGGTTGTGGTTTTAGGTTTTTGGAGGTTTTTTTCATGTGGCTTTTTTCCTCAAGTGAGCCTTATGCTTTTATATAGTTCTAATACATAGCCATGAAGGGTGAAACATTCTCCATCAATTGGTCACATATAATCAGCCGGTATTCAAAAGGTTGACATCCCCTATTAGTTCCAAGGTTTGCAATTGTTTTTTTCAAAGTCAGTATTCCCAAGGTCTCTCAAGAAAAATGTTTGGGAACCTCATGGTTCAAGCCCAGCTGGCAACCTGGAACCACGCAGCCGCTCGCTCACTCCCCCCCTCTTCCTTCCTTCTCCCGCTCCTGGAGGGATGGGGAGGAGAATCAGAGGAATGTAACTCCCACGGGTTGAGATAACAGCACTCCAGTAACTAAGGTATAATACAAACCACTACTGCTACCAATAATAATGATAAGAGGAATAACAAGGGAAAAGGACACAACCGCTCACCACCCGCCGACCGATACCCAGCCCGACCCGAGCAGCGATCTGGGCCTTCCGGGTAACTCCCCCCAGTTTCTATACTGGGCATGACGTGCTGTGGTATGGAATACCCCTTTGGCCAGTTTGGGTCCTGCCTCTGCTTCCTCCCATCTTTCCCTCCTCCCTGGCAGAGCATGAGACTGAGAAAGTCCTTGGTCAGAGTAAACATTACTGAACAACAACTAAAAACATCGGTGTTATCAGTGTTGTTCCCAGGCTGAAAGTCAAAAACACAGCACTGCACCAGCTACTAAGAAGGAGAAAAAAAATGACTGCTGTAGCTGAACCCAGGACAGGGAATTTGCTTTGTAGGTTGTTTGCACATTGATTGTTTTTTTCTTATTGAGATGTGGTTTTCCTCAAAAATCTAAATAGCCGAATAATGATATGTGTGTCTTGTAGTTGGTTCTGTGTTTCATAGCAGGATTTACTGTTGTTACAGTAATGCAATTAGTAATTGTTATGTTTGCTAATCTTTGTGAGTCTTGCATTTGGTTGCCTTTGTGTTTCTGGAATAATTTCTTTTGCTTGACTAAAGCAGAACATATACTGAATTTGAAATATGACCTCTCTGGAGCAGAGTTGGCTTTCCCTTTCATGATAATTAACGTTCAGTGATACATTCCTGAATGGACAGTGCACAAGGTATATGGTCTTCAATGAACAACTCTGTTTTCCCTCCTGAACTAGGAAAGATCAACTATGTAATTAATGTGCTCAAGTAGCTGTGGTCTAAGATAAGAAAAGTCAATCCAAATGTGTGTTAAAAGCTTCAACTTCAATTAATTTTCATCAGAACTGTCATATACCCCCCCAGTGGCCCAAATACTATTGGAAATGGCTGTCTCTGTATTTTTTTAAATGAATTGGCCAGATTGAGAAATAAATGGGGAGAGTAACATACAGAAATCTCTATTAAAATATAACCATACTGTTTTCCCCATGCTATATATGATCAGATTGTACTTAGTATAAGTACGTACAAACGGACGTCAGCCAGTGCTCAAAATGAAGACAAAAAATATGAAGGTGATAATATTCAGTTTTGTTTGTACTATAGATTTTGGCAAATTATTTTCCTTCCAGTCATTAGCAAGCAATGTATGAGATTTGTTGGGTGCTTTTGCTTAGAAAGTGTAGACTGTGTTGGCACTCAGCAGACTTGTATATCAAGAAACAAGTGATTTGCTTGTAATGAAAAGAAATATTATAGGACAAGCAAAAAGTAAAATTTTATATTGCTTTCTCATATATATTATAACTCCCTCGGAAAAGCAGAGCCTCTTTTTGGAGAAAAGGTTTTTATGTCTTTATCTAGTTGGGTTCATCATGGTCTTTGGACTTCTTCACTGTTGAACTACATCTAATTCTTCATAGTGTGGGAACTCCATCTTAGGAATATAAACCCAAATGTGTGATGTTTACTGACTTATCTTTCTTGGAAGTAATTAGCCATATGTTTGAACCTGATCTTCTCTGATCAGATATATTGTTCTCTGAACATTTGTCTCCTTAATTTGACTGCTTATCAGTTGGGAAGCATGTGAGATACCTTGCCCATCCCACTGATGTGCCTCTCTGACTTCAGAGTAAAGTCCATTCTTATTGTAGCCTGTACAACTGAAAACAGAGTAAATGGGGTTTGGTATGAGTATTTTATGGCAGTCTAAAGTAAACCAGAAATACTGCCGGGGTAGTCTCGCCATGGTATACATGGCCTCATTTTATGTTCCTTATTTATCATTCATATTGAAAGCCACTGATTCCAGAAAAAATCTGGATCCAGTGAGTATATTGTTCTGCAACTTTCATACAAGGACAATCCTATTGAACTAGGTATGTGTATTGATTCATGCCATTTTAAGCATAAATGTTTTCTGATGGCTCACAATTCCTTGAAAAACTTGGCTGCAACTGCATGAGCATTTTGGTTCACACAGCAGTGCGTTTTGAGGCAAATCTCCCAGTTCCTTGTTTTGTTGCATGTTGTTTTGACTCATAATGAAGATTCAGAGTCCTGAGGCTCAAAGCCAGCACCAGTGTTGAGAACCTTGTTGAAATAATTTAATTGAAAAAAACCTAATAGCATATTATTCAGTTATATTCACTCTTAAAGTAGACATATATTTAAAATGCAGAGATTTTAGGTCTTCCATATTAAAGTACTGCTTCTTGCTCTTCCAACACAAAGGCTTGAATGTGAGCTTCCCCAAGAGCTCTGTGAATGGAAGGGGTTTGGCGTGCAAAGGAAAGATGAAGGAATTTTTAAGGGACAGATTAATATAGAAACAAATGTTTCATTGTTCTAAATGAAATCAGTATTCTTTTTATTGAGGCTAAGTTAAAGATACTCTGCAGTATCCAGGGTTCTGTAGTAAATTGTGCAATCCAGAACATACTTTCAGCACAGAAGAAAAGCCTCACAAAAAACATTCAGCTGCAACTAAAATGAAGTGTAAGAGCAAAGACAGGATATTTATGTGAAAGGCTGTCACACACTCATAAATACTTATCCCTGTGTATTTGCAGCTGCTGAATGACTTATGAAGAATAATAAATAATGGGTATCATTTCAGTCTGTTTACTTCTTGCAGCTGATACACAGCGGAGTTACAGATTTCCAGTATAAAGGTGTTGTTTCTGTGTTGAGGCACTTACCCAAGTCCCCTTCTGCTTCTGAGCCCTGAACTGGTCACCATTGCTCTAGTTCAGCCTTGTCTGGGAGGACTGTGAAGTGTGGTGAACACTCTTCACTCAGGAGTGGGACATCCACAAGCACAGCACACAGCTCTCTGCTGTAGCAGACAGGAAACTTTTTTCCTTCTTCTTCTGCCAGAGCAGTTAGTCACGATTTCTGTGCTTAAAAGCAGGTTGTAGATAATATGCGAGAGTCTTCCCATTTCAGAGTTAGTAGCCAGGGAGATGTGCTTCATTAGTCTCAATAATTATCAGAAATAATTGTGAAAAATAATCAGAAAGGCAAGAATAAAGGGACCCATCCTGCTTCCAACCTTGCTGTCAGTGGTTGTTAGAGAGCTCTCCCACAGAGAAAAGTGTTAGTTTATGTCTCAACTTAATTCTCTATTGTCCCAGTATATTCAAATGCTTAGAAGAAAGGAATTAAGCAAGAGTAAGAGAAAGCTTATTTATATGTAAGCATGATATTTTTTCACTAATGCCAGATGGAGTATCTTAATAATGCGATAAACTAGTAGAGCTGAATTACTGCTCTGTAATTTCATGTTGCAAATCCAACCTATGTTAAATCATATGTGGGCTCAAACACAGGGAGCTTTAAACTAAATGAATGAATCCTTTTGCTTTAACAGGTGAAATGAAATTGTTCCAGCCTGCTAACTGAGATATATAATAGTGATTTTTGATATTAAAAAAAAATAATTAAACCTACAGGGGATATGTAGGCTTTTCACTTGTACATTAATTATATTTGTCAGTCTTTCTGATGATGTAAGTACAGTCTGTGGGTTGTCAGAAAGGCTTCTGTTTTAGCCTAGGTGTAAATTTGAGACGTTTTAAGTGTGTTCAGTCTGTGCTCTGCTAATGTCAACATACTGAATACATGAAGGCAACGATGTAAAGTCATAGAATGTGACATTATTTCACTTTCTTCTTTGACTTTTCTTCTCTTTTCTTTTTCTTTAATTTTTTTTTGTTTTTGTGTGTGTGTGTACTGTTCTGTATTATGAACTGCTACAAAAAGCCAAGGCATCTTTCAAAGTCCTGCTATGGAAGAAATAGGTTATTTGCCTCATAACCTTTCTGTTTTTCCAATAGTTCTAAATTAGGTCCCTTGGCTCACTCTTCAAGGTGAGTGGCTTTTTCATTATGTGCAGAGAGCCTTAGCTTCTTCTGAGTTACTTAAATTCCCTATGCTCTGGGCCACTGGTTTTAGTCTTAGTTTGCTTTCACCGTTGGCTTTGGCCACAGTTAATACTACAAGCTGTATGTGTTATCAGCTTTTTTTATTTCCCTCCCCCTTTTCTTTTTTTCCTTTTTTAATCTGGCATCCTTTCTGTCTGAGAGATCACCTGCGTGATTGCTGGAATATTAAGTCCTAACTCTCTCATTAGCTTTCAGTAGGTCAAGAACATGGGTTGTGCGGCAGGCAGAGGGCAAAGACTGCAAACTGATTTTTTTTTTGACATTCTTTTGATATTGCCATTTTTATCAGTTAATACAAAAAGGACAGTCCTCTGATGTTACCCTTCAGAATACAGCCTGCACCATCAAAAATCCTAAACTCTATTAGGTTGGTAATCTGATCAGAAAAATGTATCACCAAATTAATAGGGATACAGTGTTTTTTGTATATAAGTTAAAATTATAAAATTCATAACTTCTAGTTTTATGCCAACCATATGCCAAGTAAGGAACTTCCATAATTCTGAAAAATGGTATTTACTGCAGATTCTCATATAAATACTTGAGCTACTTTAGCATCTCATATCTCAGCTTTTTGTTTTTTTTTTCTATTGTGTCCTCCAGTTCGCCTGCATGGTAGGTCCCAGTTACCATTTCCTTTAAAACAAGTGAAGCAGCTTAGAAAAATACACATAATTTTCCTCAATAATGAGTGATAAATAAATGATAGAAGCAGAAATAATATCCTGCTGTTCTAGCTGTTACACTGTTATATTTCATGGCTTGTAATACCATGGGAAGGAAGATCAGCACTTTGTCAGAGTGACTAAGAACTTAGAGGTGCTGCGTTAATGTTGAAATCTCTCATAGGATTTGGTCTCACTTGACAATTACATTCAATTAGAAAACACCCCTACGTGACTTCTCAAGGTTGTGGTTTAACTGGGTGTGATTTCCAAATGAAGAAACCCCCTGGAGGAGATATTATTAATTGTACTTTCCATAACATGTCCGAAGGAGCAGCCAAGGTCAGTGCTATTTTCCCAGGCGCTCTACAGAGGACTGACCAGGAAATTCTGCATTTTAAATAGTTTAGAATCTAAACGGACAAGTGAAGCAAATCACTGCAGTAAATGTCATTTCATTGAGAGAAGGACAGACTAAGAGGATGTCCTCTAAAACAAAATACAGGGTGATGCCAAGAACAAAGTTTTTTGGCAAAGGACCTGGGTGAAGCTCCCATTGTTCTTCCTTTGCCATGTCACCGTTCTTGTTTTGATGCAGATACTATGCGCAGACATCCCTCATACTCTTCTTGCTCAGTCTGGTCTTTTCACTTTGGACCTAAAGCATCCTTGTGCTTGTTTTTTCAAAACTAAAGGCCTTGCTGGTAATGTGATGTTTCAAGGCCCCAGATGTTCACAGAAAGACCTACTGGGAATTCCTACCATGGGTCTTACAATGCTTAGCTTTTTTAGTACTTTTCTATTTACTTTTTAAATATGATCAAGTTAGAGAGAGAGTTGTTTAAATGAGAATGATAAAGAGGATATAGAACTTTGAGACATCATCTTCAGATAGTGTACCTCTACCTTGTTGCTTGCCAGTGTTCTATAGTGTCTTAAATCTAATTTTCAAAGCCTCGTATTCTAACAGGAAGGAAAGAAGACACTGCTTAGTTCTATTAAGTCATTTTCATTGTCGTTTTATTTCTTTTCCAATACTGAATGACTTTCCAAGCAGCTGAGCCACGAGAACAAGTGAGAGAAGTGCTCAGATTAGCCTGTAAAGTGCAGGCTGCAGGGAGCCATCGAAAGCCCTAGACTCTATTTACTTTGTTCTTACACTTCCTTCCCTAAGTGCCCACTTCCCTCTCTCTGAGGCAGAGTCTCCTAAACAGATCTTCCCTCCAACGTGGTCTTACATTCAGCTGTACTCATGTTCACTCACCATCAGCAATATCAGACAGTTGATGTGAATACTTAGTTTATTTGGACTGTAGGTGGCTGAAGTTGAACTTAAAAATAGT
>NW_009913477.1:86827-92183 GCF_000696875.1 Nestor notabilis | reverse complement strand
CAGCAGGGAAATTGAAAAGTTTCAAGTGCTTGCTTAGAAGAAAAAATTTCATATCTCCATCCTACAGTACTGGATCAAGTTTCCCCTTTATTTATCGAAATATGCCATGAAAAACAGTGATCCTTAAATGTCAGTCAAAGAAAAAGTGGTTGGAGATCAAAGTATACATTTTTATAAGTCTTCAGATAAGATAATCTGAGAATAGCTGGTGATACAGGTAGAATATATTTTCAACATAGGAGAGCCAAATGGAAATTTCTTGCATAAGAGCAATTTTTCATGTACAGATTTACGTGGTCATGGAAATTTTGCCTGGTTGTTTTCCCCCAGTATGTCCTTGACAGTGTTTAGCTCTGTTGCTGTTTAATGAAACTATATGACCTTGGCCTTGCAATCCTTACACTCAGTTCACTGCTAATATGCAGTTATTTAATAGGTATTCCTATAATATATCCAATAATTAGGAAAGAAAAGGTAATGTACAAAGTTATGCACATTCTCCCAGGTTTATGTAGAATACTGCTGCACCTCATGGTTTCATTTAATTTGTCGGAAACAAAATGTAGTTGAGATTTCAGAAAGTGCTTCAGTACACACTTAGCCACGTAGTTCAAGGTCAAAGCTCTGCCTTAGCAGAATGCAAAATAATTTATTTATTAAAAATTATCATATATAAAACCAATCAACAATTTGGGGTTTTCACGCAGATTAAGCTTATTTTTGTAATTAAAAGTAATTTTCTTAGGTAAAAATGGCCTAACAGCACCATCTTCTGACGAACTGTAATTTCTGCAGTAACCTTGAAAAGCACTTGTAATCCTTTGCGTGCATGTTTTGGTTGCTTTCCCAAATAAAATAGAGCTTCTAGAGGAAATAAATGTAAGTGTAACCCCATGTATCCTAACAGAAGACATTGGCTGAGAGTCGTGAGCAGCCACTTACTTTCCAATTTCTTCTTTTAACTTAAAATACTGAGAGAATTTCATTCAACTGTAATTGTGCCTGAAATTGTTGTTGAAAGGTTTGCTGCAAAAACATTTCAAAGGTATATTCCTGTCAAATATTTGGAAGGAGGTAATTTATATGTAATTTGAACAGTAGACAGTTCTAACAACTTCAGATATCTTGTAACATTACTGTGAGAGTAGAAACATTATGTGTGTCCTGTTTTCTTACCCAGTGTTGCTGTATTTATATAACCGAAATTGCTGTCAGCTTTGTAATGAATTGCGCAAAATAGATGGAGATTGATAATTTTTAGACATTGTGATCCATTTAGAGCAACAGTGGTATTAGGTCATTGCATTTCAGCAATAGTGCCTTTAGTCATGTTTGCCTATGTTATCTGTCAGCTCTTGCACTTGATCACTTACCATGAAATCACAGGTTACCACACAGCAGCAGCACTGAGATGAGTACATGTTTCCCCCCGCCAGAAAATACCAGGTAACCTAGCTTAACCCAAAAGAAACAGGTTTCCAAAAATTGCCTTGCACTTGCCATAAAACAGCATATATGGACTGTAGTATGGATTAGCTTATCCACAGAAGTTATGCCATGGAATGCTGATTTCAGGTTTGATGTATTCTTCAATACTCAGCAGCACAGTCAGGCATTGTGAGATCATTTATGTCACTGCTGTTTCCATCTGAAGGCAGAACTTCTTTGGAATTGCTAACAGAGAGCTGAGCCTGCACCCAGCTTCAGAGCCAGTTCAGAGCAAGAGGCAGAAACCAAAGGAAGAACAGGAAAATCTTACTGGTTTTGCTTATGATCTCATTCCAGACTTATGAGTAGGATTTACAAAAGTGCCAGGTTCCTAAAAGTAAACCCCCAGAAAAATCACCCCAAACAAAAAACAGGTTCCCCCAAATTACCTGGTTCCTAATCCTCCATTTTGTAGTAGCTCATGGTTTCTTGTCTCTGGTTCTTAGAACTGATTCATTGGTCTTAGAGAGCAACCAAGTTTTTTTTTATACAGAGGAGCTTACTGCCTGCTCCTCTGTGTTGTTCCTTGCAGCAAACACCATGATGTGTGGACTTCTCACCTCAGTTTCTGACTTTTACTTTGAGATGGATACATCACCTGTTCTCCTTATTTAACTCTCAAAATGACAAATTATCATTGTTGATATTTCTGGTTCTTGGGTTTGATATACCTTGAATTTACTTCCAGTCTTATTTCTTGAAACTCTGTTGTAGGTTGGGCTCAATATTTCGCTCGGATCTTGTATTTCCCAGGCAAAATCCACCCATAATGTATAATCTGAATCATTTATGCATATGGCTATAGATGTTAAAAAAATCATATTTTTCAAGTTTGAGTTAAATTTTAATTGTAGTTAGCAGTGATATTCTATGGAAGCTACTTTACATATGTTAAAAGGTAAGGGATTTAGGCTTTGTAAAGTTTAGCTGCTTTGCTAAAAGAAGGAGTTTTAGTTTGGCATAGTAAACTCCTGGAATGTAAATGTCAATTAGAAATATTAGATACACTTTTGCTGATGGTAATAGATGCCGCTGTAATGAATGTTTGACAAGTTTTGATAGAGAATCATCCAACCCCCTCAAAAAAAGTTATAATAAACACAGTACTGAAGCAATTTATGGAACAGCAACTTTGTGTCTCAAGAGAACAAGCTCTATTTCATATTATTCCAAGTAATTTGTGAACATACACATTTACATTAGAAACCTGCAAGGTATCTTCTTAGGTAATCACTGTTTTCATATGTATTCATGAGTTTTTAGCCAGATAACTAATCCCTGTACTTGTGGTGAATTACGTATTCACACATTTAAATGTTAGTTGTATCACCACTGTCTTAGTGAGGAAATACACACTCTACATTGCTGTAGTGCCTAGAAATGTGTAGCAGGAATAACTGGAAATACTTAAAATCTGTCTTGGAGGATATTTGTTGTCATTATTATTTTGGTGATTGTACTCCAACATCACCAGATCTCTAAGGTTTGATATACTGGAGCAGGACTTACCCAGATAAACCCTTAGAGCTCTAAAACCCTATGACAGTAAAAAAAAAAGTATTTTAGTTCAGAAATGAAAGTTTAGAAATATTTTCAAATCATTGCATTACAACTTGAAGACAGTAGTGCCTTACTGTTGCAGCTGTGTACTTTGCAAAGCTATTGATTTATAGTATTGATTTTACTTCCAGAAAAAAGTATTGTACTTGTAGAAGAAAGCAGAGTTTGACATTCGTAAGTGCACTCCATTTTCATATATACGTACCAAGGGAGGAGAGCTCTGGTTATAGAAGTCAAATCAGTTCTAGCTATCTGTCATTCAACTTACAAATATTTCTGTTATATTTTGAGAAGTCGAAAGTTAGGCACTATGTTGCATTTAATTTTAAAAAGGGTATTAAGAACAAAATATTGATGACCATCTGAAAACTGCTGGGTTTTTTTCTTGCTTATGTTCAAAAAATCTATTACTTTGAGAAATATTTGCTGAGGTTGTCCTAAGAATGACTGATACTTACCCTTGAATGAACTCAAACTAGAATATTTGATTGCTTGTCAGATTGTGGAATAAGATTTTCCACAGCAGAAACTCTGGAATTTCTTTCTTGATGTCCTGTTTATTTAAATTACATAATCTAATAATAATTAGAACCAGTACAAATTCTTACTGATTTGTGATTAACCCTTCAATAGGCAAATATGAAATACGTGAAGGTCAGTTGCGTTCATTCATTGAAGACTAAAAGGTCAGCAAGAACTTTGGCTTCTTAAAGAGATAAGCCAAGTCATTCATTAGAGAAGATTGTCCCTAGTTACCTTCAGGCAAGCAGAGGTTCAATATCTCTTATGAATATAGTATGGAGTCCATTGATCAAGAAACAGTTATTTTTGATGGGTCATCTTGCAGATTTTACAGCCTATGATGCTTCCTGGGCAGGTGGGATAAAAATTAAGGAATGGAGAGGAGAGGCATAAAGAATGATGCTTCCCAGTATTCTGATTTTGAAGGCATTGAAAAGGAAAGACAGAAAAAGATGGTGAATGGCAGGACAATAACAAGCCCTTTTTAACACTTGGACATAGACATCTTCCCTCCTGTCTCTTCTGCCCCTTGAATACAGATGTGATTCATGCCTGAAGCCCTATTTTTACTGGCCCAGTCTTCCAGTGACTTCCGCACAGATGAAGCAGTCCCAGTCCTTTTTTGACAGTCTGCACTCATTTCAGCTGCAGGAGACCTGAGCTCCAGTCTCCTGCAATGTCATGGAGGGGCGAGGACAGGAGGGAAGGAGGGGCTTTTACATATATACAGGTTTGTTTAACAAACTGAGAGAAAAATATGCTGTCCTTGAAATATTTGAAGAGTAATGGCTTTAGGTAAAACAAGTGAGAAATAAATATATTAGACTACATGACATCATAACAATGAGTTTGATTTCTCCTAGGTATTTTATTTATGCTAAAACACTTTATTTGCTGTCTTTTTATTTCCCTTACTACTTTCTCATCTCCTTATACTTGTATGAAATGCAAGTAAAACAAAACACATAAATCAATAGACCTAATTAGGAGGTTGTATTTATTTCCACTGTTGGAGCCCATGACTTTCAAGTTTGACATGTTTTCTGACAACTTATTTGTTCACATCTTCTATAAATGCAGAATCTCCCATGAGACATTCAAGGCAAAAAAGATGCCAAGAAATTATTGTGCTTCTGAGCTTCTTTGAAATGACTCAAAATATAGTATAAGTTAAACTACACGGCGAAAAAGAAACAAAACCTGAACTTTTACTGTTAATGGCCACAACTTAATTCACTTTTTTTGCATTTAGGCTTAATTACCAGGAAAAATTGAAAAAGTTGTACGTGAAAGGAAAAAAAAACCGAAAACCATTCCATTTTAAGTAATTAAAACTAATGAATCCCACACTGCCACTTCCCAAATTTGTCTCTTTATTCTTCGTAACAGTATGTCTTGGCCTACTTATTTCTTTAAACAATTCAGAATTTTATTGCTAAGTGTTTGACTTGCATCTTTGCTGGTGAGACTTAAGTCTCCAAACTATGATTGGTATGTAGGCTTCTTGTATCAGATACTGAGATCTTGTATCAGATTTAAATGATGGGTAATTCTGAGAATGCTTCTGTTGTCTGAATTATTTCCTTTGCCTTGAATTGTTAAAAATGTTACCTCTGTAATTCTTTTTTTCTTGTTACATGTTACAAATATTTTGCCTATTTCTTTCAAAGGAGATAAAACTTCTCACTTGTCTTCTCTGAGATTGCCGTTGATACTGGCTCAAGTTTGATAAAGATATCCTTCATATCCCTTTCTTTAAGAAGAATACTATACTACTTACACTCTT
>NW_009913477.1:0-86796 GCF_000696875.1 Nestor notabilis | reverse complement strand
TTCTGGATTCAGTAACATACAGGATTGTAGTTTTTTGTAGGCAAATTTGGTTGACTTAAAATACTTTAGAAGATGAAAGAGAAATGTCCAGCAGGATGCTATATATGTACGCAGTTGTATGTGGTAGGATCCAAGTCTGCTAGCCACATACTTCTACCTATCCTTCTGACAATCTGTTGTCAGCACAAATGATATGTTGTGGGAATTATGTACTCTCTGGAACATCTGGGTTAGCTATGGAAAACAGCATGATGCTTTGCATAACCAGATAGATTACTTCAAAACCGAATCAGACCTGGGAGGAGCTGTGGAGTCCTGGGTATGTGTGAAATTGCTCTTTCACCTTCCGTTGTCATCTTTTCTTAGGAATTGAATAACTCTCCCAGATCACATGACTGTAGTTTTCCTAACCAAAACAAATAAAAAAAAAAAAAAAAAAAAAATTCAGGCCTGAAGGGATTCCAAGGGGTTTTTTTTTTTTTTTTTTTTTTTGGTGTGAATTACAATTTGAATGTCTTTCCTCACGATCCTCCTTTCCATGTAAGGGAGAAAATCAACTTTTCTCCATAAATTATAACATTTTCTTGGTTTTGTGCTTCAGAAAATTAAAGTAGTTGATACAATGTCTATACAGAACGATTATAGTAGCTTGATATTCAGTTGAAAAAGAAATGAAATTAACTATATTCTTCTAAAAAAATCAAAGAAAGACTGTTTTCATGTATATGTGCCTGTTCATTTTAGTTTTGGAAGATAGATACCAGATCTCAGTGTGTGTAAACTATATCTGTTGCACCTGGCCTTTTAAAAGGTAGGCATGTAAAATCCCTTTTCATCTTTGAAGATCTCTGCAGTAAACCTGAACACTTGAGCCTAGTGCTGAATGCCCTTGCTTTTCTGGGTTTAAGTTAGACCCATGATATTATTTGACCATACAGTACTTTTTTAGTGTGTGAATGTTCTTTGTTTTTTTTTCTCCTGGAGTTGGAAAACAAGACTATAAATCCCAGTGGCGGAACTTGAAAAATTGGGTTTGTGTGGTTCAAATCTTTTGAAAATTCTATAAAGCAGCATGAGACATTGTTCTATTCAATTTCTAGCTATTGATCCAACTGAATGCTTGTTTGGAGATTGCCTTTGCAGCTTTATTTCAACAGAAGAAATACTTTTCTCCTTAGAGATAGGATGTCTGGGGATTTCACTTACAAGGGACACATTTCATGTGTACATACTTCTCATGCTGAGGGCAATAAAATAGTTTTGCCCTTGAAGCTGAGCAGTATACCTCCAACTTGCACAGCTTCCATGTGTGTTAATTACAAAAAGGATGGTGAACAGCTTACAACTGGGAGATGAGTGCTTTGGCTACCAGAGGAAAATAGTTCTGATTAAAGATACGACAGCCAAACCAGTCTATTTCTATATCAAACTCCCTGTGATAAAGCCATTTTTGAAAAGAATTCAGAACTTAAATGCTTGGATCCTGGGCCCAAGGATACCTAAGCCTACCATTCTGGGAGGTGATATGAGTTGGCCTAATTGCCAACTATCCTACTGACGTAAAGGTCGTACAGATGTTCTTATCCAAAGGTCTTTCTTTGTGCTTGCACCTGAGATGTGAGAGGTTTTGAGAAATAAGTACAAATGCTAATTGCACCTACTTACACAATGTTTTTCTTTCAAGGTAAGCCAAATAATCCACTGTTCCTATTTCTTTTTTCCTCTACTTCACTATTATATTTTTTCAAGCCATGTGTTTGTGTTAAATTTCATTTACATTTATATGTCTGTCTTTTATAAATATATACAGTGAAGTTCTGTGAGCTCAAAACTGTGATGCAACAGCAGAAAAAACACTATTTATAGTAAATCGGTTCTGTGAAATATGTTCAAGAATTAAGATACTTGCTATTTATGTGAAAATTCAGAGCTAACTAGAGATAGGCATTAAACCATAGACCTAAAATGCCACTTCCACTTCCTTAGTAGACTACAGTTACTTATTTTTGCTTTGTGTAAGATATTAGACGTCTCAGGAAGAGTGAGTAAGTAATCATTACACCTAAATAATAATCTGTATGAAAGGTCCCTGGAACAGTAAGTTCTGGCTCTTGCATTTGTAACTTTGTCCATGGTATTCAAGCTGCATATGAACATGAAGGCCTTTGAAAGGTATCCTGCTGAGATCCCCAGTAATTGTACCTCTGCAGATGCTTTCTCTGACATGTAACATAGGAATTGAGTGGACTTTTTTCTTTAAAAAAAATAAAAGTTACCAGTGCCTCATATTGTCACATGATGTTCAAATTTACCAATAATGATGACATTTTGTGTGCAACTTGCGTGTGGGGATTTGCATTTCATCTTCTCTTGTTCATTTTGAGATCATGCATGAATGGGATCTGAAAGTCTGTGGCTCCTGAATTTGAAGCTTCTCATTTGGATAATTTAAGTTTGCATTAGCTTAATCCTTTGGGACTTGGGGGGCTTTGGAAGTTCAGCTGTTACAAGGCCACTAGGGCCTTTCGGGGACACCTTTTAGGACTCATGAAAATTTTTGGCATTCAGTGATTTTGGTGTTGCTCAGTGCTTGGCTGAATCAGTGTCTCTTAAACAAAATTTCTAGCCTTCTCTGGTACTTTCAGGGTTATTTTATGTACAGAATTGCATTATATTACAAGCATGATATATATACAGTATTGACTTAGTGTTTTGTTTCATATAGTCTTACAAAATGGTATTGATCTATCTTTAGTTTCGAAGGTCAGCATAAAGTTTACAAAGAGAAGTATATGAGGTTAGGAAACATTATGCATTAGCTGCCACTTAAACTACTAAAATGTGACCTGCTGTTGCAGGAGCTTTCAGCAAATCTTTTAGTATCCTCATCAGTCCCAACCATATGATCTAGGTTTTGGCTAATAAAAATTAATACAATGTTGTACTGATTAGGATACTTTGCACTGTAATAATTCTTTCCTTCGAACAGCTCAACGTGCATTACTATACCTTTCCTTCAAAGCATGCAGTTATTTTATTATAGAGCAAATCCATTACCAACTTGGGAACAGGAAACATCTGATTCCAAGTGTCTCTTTCTGCTGGTAGTATTTTGTTCTTCTTCAGTGTCTATGTCCTTTGCAATGCTTAATAACTTACGGGTTTAGTCTTTTGAGACAGGGAAATATAAATAGACACCTTGAACAGGAAATTAAGTGAGAATTGGAACATACTGCATGGAAAGTAAAACTGTAAATAAAACTCACAGCTGTGAATTTGTGAAAGATCATCGGGGTATAATTTGAATAGCTTTGGAGACTATTGTGTTCCTTTTATTGAGGACAGATACAGTTGTGCTTCTGTATAAGGTTGCTTCCCTGAACTAAAGTCTCTGTGATGTGCTCACTGAGTATAGGCAGTAGAAGAGGAGGGATAGCTGAATGGTGCATCTGTGCTATCGTTTTAGTTCAGTTTGGGAACCTGCTTTTGAAGTGAATCTAGTCATCCTCATTTTTGGCAATCTGATAGTGTCATGAACTGCTTCCTGTCAGATTAAGGAATATATTCTCTAGTTTTGGAGGGCTGTGTTTACTTTTTTAGTTTCTAATGTTAATTTCTCTGATATAAATTCCCTGTTACAAAAATTACAATTTTGATGGTCAATATAACTGACGAATAAAAGGAGGAAAAAATTGAAGCCTCCAGCATATTGACAAGATATTTCTTTCAGAACAACAATAAAAAATCACAGGGAGAATAAAGGACTAAATATTTTTTCAATCCCCAGTCAGCTGCCAATAGTAATAATAAGTAAGCCTCTCTATGAGAACTCAGAGAAATTGCAGTTACAAAATATGTATTACACTACTTATTTTGCAAGGAAGGGGATGACATACAATAAAAATAGGAATGACATACAGGAGAAGTCAGCTTTCAGTTGTAAATGTAAAAACTGTTAGAAATCAGAGGGCACTTTGGAGCTGTATCATTTTATAATCATGGAAGCAAACATATTTGTCTGTACCTTTAATCATCCTGAAGGGAAAGAAATAAGGATCATGCCTTCAGACTAACACTGTGGGTTGCAAGAAGTAGGAGTCTTAATCTTGCACAGGTCTTATGCTTACTGCCATGGTACTGCACTTCAGTATTACCACCAGCTATGTTTGTAAAATGAAATGAGTTGTGCCACCCACCTGTGTGTCCTGGTTTAATCCAGGACACTGTGTTATCTCCATAAGTCAGTAACAGTGCAACTTTCTGAGGTTTTTTGCTTATTTCTGTGTAGTCACATATCCTGCTGTATCTCAGTAACAGTTGCTTTTTATTTAAAGGACTTTTCAGATGTACAGATATCCTACAGATTTCTTTTTTTTTTTTTTTTGGCCTATATGGAATCACTATCCATAATTTGATAGGTATGAATGGGCTTATTATTGAAAAAAAAACAGTATCAAATATGTATCAGAAATAGCTCTCATGAGATACTGAAACTATAAAAATCTTTCATTCATGGATGAAAGGTATTATTATATATTGTAGTCTACTATTTATGTTTAATATTTCTGGCTTTCTTTTTCTTAATAAACTGCTGGTTTAGACAGTCCACAGGTAGTTTAGGTTAACCTTGTAACTTCATTTCTAAGGTATTATTTCCATACTTTAACTCGATAATTTTCAATGAAAATTTTTCATCTATATGTTACGTAAATGGTAGATAGAGAACACGGTTCATTAAACTGAAACTCAGCTTTTACATTACAGAATTCTGTCGCTTTTTGAAAAGAGCTACATAATTTATAAGCATAAATTGTGAAGTATATAAAAATTTAACATTTGAAAACAGGTTTATGTGTGGTTCTGAAGATTGAAAACAGTATTCCTCTTTCAGATGAGTCTTTTTAAACATAAAAATTCAATTCCCTTTTTTAGATCTATGACTGTTTACCTGAATACAGAGGAAGAAGTGTTCCCACAGAAAAAGAAAAATAACTCTTCAGAAATGTCTCGGATCATTGGAACTGAAGTATATAAGGTATGAATTGAATGCTTTGATTATCGACCTTCATGAAACCAGGGCTCTGCAGAACAAGAACTTTTTATGAAAGCAAGAATATAAGAGCATCTCTGAAAGTTGTTAAATGTTTACAGCAGCAGTAGAAGTTAGTGGAATGGTATCATCATTGGCACTTTGCAGAAGAAACCCTGTATTTTGTCAGACGGATCTCAAATTGGATGGGTTTATGAACCTTTGCTGGTCAAAGGCAGAATCAGCTGAAATCAGTGGGAGATCCTGGTTGTAACATTTAGTTCAAAGTAATACATTTAGTAAAAGCCATGCTCTGTTTTTATAGTTCCTTCCAGTTCTAATCCTCAACAATTGTTTTTAAAGCAGAATATCCTCAATAAAGGGAGAGGGAGAGATTTTAGCAAACCCTTTGCTATAATCATATAGAAAGTGATGATTTCTGACTTTATTTTAAAATTGCAATTAAATAAAGATACGTAAGTGAGATAAGGAGCTGTTAATTCCACCATGCAGTTTTCTCTGTCTTAAGCTTCCAAAGTTTATCTCAAATAATATAAAAGGTGGCTTGCTTTTTGGAATATTTAGCTTAATAAAACCGTTTATAATTGCAGGAGATGCTATATTATTTGCCTTTTTTGTCTTATATTTTGAAGAAGGTCTAAATAGAAAATCTGAAGTGTTAAATATTTGGGCTACTAACAAAATCATTTAAATATAAAAGATTAATACCAGAACAAGGTCAAAACTTTAATAATCCTTGATGCTTGTCCTTGTAAAGTTTTGCACTTGAAGTTAATGTAATAAGTACAATATTCACATGAGAGAGAATGTCAGCGTATTGGCAGTGTTGTAATATTTTCATTCACCTTTTCCTTGGTTACATGACTTCATATTAAAACTGATTCATGTTGCCATGCTTCCTTGCACCGTACCTGCATTTTAGTGTGCCTAGTACAAACGTGTCTTTTCGAAATTAGCAGTGCATATTTGACCCACCCCTAGGTTTTTCACATTGAATATCATCCTGTGAATCTAAAAGCATGTATTGTTTGTAAGAAGGTGAAAAATTGCATATGAAATATTGCATATGATAATACTACTACCTCTTGCTAATGATTTTATGTATTATAATGTGAAGTCATTATTTTTATGTGGCAATAATTTAGTCACAGTCAAGTTCCAAAGAAAGCTTCAGTCATCAGGATGATTATTTGTTTTCTAAATTTCATTGAAGTCAGTGCAGCAGCACTGGTCTTTTGGCACTGCTCTCACTACTTCTCTCTTGCTTGTCTATAGAAGTCCTTTTTAAGGGAAATTCATTTTTCAGCTGCACTGGTGAAATGTTCCCCATACCATATATGCTGTATTTTTAAAATGGATTTGCATATTAAGCTTCAGTTGTCACACGAATTGACTATCGAATGGTATTGGTTTGTTTATTAGTTGTTATTTCAAATTATTATACAAATGCGTTAATAGTTCAGTACTCTACTTATAGATGAAAAGTGCTGATCAGTCTCTTGTTTCTGAAATATTGTGTCATGAGAGAAATTATGCGATAATTCCAGGCATCATAATAGTAGCTCAGGGCATAACTTTTACTGTTCAGAGTTTTCTCTTCCCTTCCACCACAAAGGAGTCTCTGTAAAGATAAAACAATCATTATAAATATTTCTCACAGAGTTCTCATCTTTATACAGGTTGTCTGTTTCCTCCTCCATCTGCCTAAGACAATAAAAACCTCAGAAACTTTAGGTTACTATTCACATAATTCTGGGACTTTTAATTCCAGATCTCCTTTAAATACATACTTTTAAGTACATCCAAACAGAAATATTTGAAACCCAAAGTGGAACTGGTAGCCCAATTATTAATGCACAGAGAATGAAAGGAGAATGAAAGGATATTTATTTTAAAGAGATTAATACTAATAAAATCTGACATAACATTAAATAACTTATACAATTACCTCATACGAAAAAGACAATGACAATGTTTTTAGCTTACAGTGGTATTTAGAAAGGCTGGTTTACAATATTTACTGGATGTGGGATTATTACTTGCTTTTGGACTTGAAAATGGATCTCTACAGCTCTTGAGAAAATGTATTGGTAAAATACATTAAGAAAAAATAAAACATTCATTGAGCTGTTATAGTAGAAAATATGCATGCTTGTCTTGGTCTTACTTGATAGGAGATACATCGGATGAGATAATGTAAGACAAACAATCAGCTGTGACATACAAGTGGGAAATAGTTTTGCAAGCAGTGTCTTGTTACTGGTTCTATTATCAATGAAATATGTTGGAACAGAACTATTACTTTTTCAAAAACTTGGAAATCTTCCTGACCTACCAATATTTTCCATCCACATTTTGCCAGAAATTTAGACAACCAACTTTACGTCAAGCTAATCACAGTTATCAAATCATAGGAAATGTTTTCTCTCATTTAATTTCTTATACTTGTCATCTTTCATCAGTTGCATTAAATTCTGGCCCCAGTCACCATGTTGCTGGCGTAACACGAGTCAGGTATCACTGTACTGAAGTCAAAGCTGTTAAATCAATGTAAAACTATCAGGGAAAAAGTGAGAGAATTAGATCACTTATGTTAACATTTCATGACTGTTTGACATAAACCAGAAGGATCTTTAACTTTCACATTTTTAGAGTTTTATTCTGTCTATTGGAAAACAGCTTTTGCTGTTACGGAGTCACGAACTGGAGTCAGAAGAGGTTTGTTACCTCCCACTCAAGGCAAGGCTGAGAGATAGTGAAAAGGAAAATCTCTTCTTTCAGACATTTAATTTGGGTACTACTGGGATGTGGGAACACAGAGTATTTTGCTTCTCATTCTTCTTGAAAAATTACATATTGTTGTAGCGATGGGAGCTTTTAAGATCAGTACATGTGAATAGCGACCCCACGTGACGTGTTTCCAGAAAATCACAAACAAAACAGATGTTTCCCTTGATTTCTAAGGAGAGAGTGGACAGGCGAGTCCTGTCACACTCCTCATGTAGACCATGAGTGTCTTTAGAGTCTGAAGTATTTTCCCATTCATCTTCTGCTATCCTTCTCTCCTTTTGCTCTTAAATTCAGCTTTATGTTCTTTTAGTGTGATCATCACAGTCAAATGGTCTACTTTCGTCTAACTTCAGAGTTCATTGAAGGGCATGTGTGTGCTCTTTTTGTTTTTCTTTCCTGAATGCTGGATACCAGCAGTGTGCTAGATTACATTCTTGTAAGCAGGGCTGCTATATAAATGATGAGTCCTCAACTCTTACTGATAGAAATTTGTTATTTTTCCTTACACTTTTGTAGTAATCACCTTATCATAAACATCATAAATATGCAGCACTAATTCTTTAAATGAACTAGCAATCATAAGGTCATCGACATGGTGCTCTGTTTGTTTTATTTGATGACAGAAGGCTCAGTCTTGTCTTAGGGAAGTGTAATCTTAATTGCAATTTTTCACTAGCCGGATCTTATCTCCTTTCTGTGACAGTGGGCTCTCTGTGGTTCCCAGGCTTGTAGACTCTGGAGGCAGACATGCCTGTCTCAGTTTCAGAGAATGACATTTAAAGCTTCTTAATGCCTAAGAATACGATTTTTATTTTTCTGTATTAATTGGTATTTTACAGAGCTTAAAGACAAAAAATTTCCCAAACTACCCAAAATTTCAAACCCAGTATTACTGACATTTTTGCTCATGGCAAAACAAGCTTTGACCTCCAAAAAAGTATTCAGATAAAGAGAAGTTGCTACACTGGAGCCTTTAAAATGGCTGGAAATTTGATCCATTACTTTAAATAGACTGGCCATCAGATACAGACGTGCTGCTGCTTAGTATGTATTGGGCACTGGAATTCATGGAGGTCTGTGTACAACAAAATCAGTTCATTATCTTAACTGCATGTCTCCTTTTAGCTTATTTTCAAAAGAGTTTAAAGGAAACTCTTACATTATTTATTTATATCTAAGTTCAGAATGTTTTTTATAAGACACAGTGTCAGGACAAAACAACAGTGAACAATAAAAGGCAGTTTGCTGTGAAATTACATTTATGTTAAACCATATATATACTGACTTCAAAGACAATGTCTGTCCTTCCGAAGGTATTTGGTGTCCAAACATTTCAAATTTACAGATGCACGGTGTCTGTAATAATGATATCAAAGACAAATCCTTAGCTCAGTACATTAAAAATGGATGATTACTGGATTGCTTTTTTAAGAAAAAATGCTTTCAAAATAAAATGTTAATTATCTGTGATCTTTAAAAATGAAACAAAAAAACTTGATGCTGTGGTTGCAGCTGCTTTGTCATTTTAGTGGTCTGCGGTAATAAAGCTGCAGCTGTAAAAGAGCAATGTAACATTTCTAATAAAAGTGAAAAAGTTTGTTTACTGACTAAAGTAACAAAAGAAAATTTTGATCCTCTTTGGCTTATACAATTTCTGTGCATGGGAAATTCTCTGTTATGTGCACTTAATTCTATGATAATATTCTCTATTCTGTATTCTCCTTCTATATAATCTGTATTCTGTATTCTAATTCTATGTATTTAATTCAGAGTACTGAACTATTTCTGAAAATTAGAGGAGAATCATGTGTCAGCCCATGTGTCAGTTCACAGATTATTGCTAAGGCAGTGTGACATACCCAGGAGTGTAGTTGGACTGCCTTATTTGTTTAAGAAAGACATACAGAGATCAAGGTGGCTTCAGAAGCTACGCAGGGCTTTAAAATTGCTAGAGGGGAACATTGCCTTGAAGGGGGAGTGCAGAGGTAATATTAAAGAAATCCATGCCTGACTTTTTAGCTGACTTCCCTGCTAGAGTTTTTACAAGTAATAAAAAAATGTTACACAAAGACGCACATCTACGTATCCATCTTCATCATAAAGAACAGTTTTGTATTGCTAGTGACATAAGTAGTACTCTGATCTCTTTCCCCCATCTTCCATCATAGCTAATGCTTAAGGTTTATACGTTAAGCATGTAAGCAAATGACAACACAAGTCCATGAGTACAGCATCACATACCAGTCAAGAGGCACAGGGCTGCTGTGGCACCTGGGTTTGTTGGGGCTGTTACCTTTGGTTGGTACACAAAGTATAGAACCTCTTCCAAAACTGGGGAAGGCCCAACTATTTAGTCACAGCTGTTCACTTGTACAGTTGCATGTGCAAGGCCTAGAACCTGTATTTTCCGGTAAGTTTTCTGGCTGGGTTCAAGTGGAGGGATGGTAGGATTGTTCTTTCCTCCTTTCATAGAGTATTGTGGCTTTTGCTTTCCTTAAAACTGTTTATTTTCAGAATTTACTTCTCTTAGCAAACATTTTTATGAAAGCTTGTGCATTTAATTGACATACTGTCAAGAATGTGAACCTGCCATACTTGACATAGGACAGTTACAGTGGGTTTATGCTATTACCATCTAATAACAAGGAATAACAGGATAAAGGTGGGGTTTTGATAATGTCATATTGAGTGATGTTGAACTGGTGTTTGTAACAGGTACTGCTGATAACTGATGTGAAGTTGTGTTTAATGTCCTTCAGAATTTCTTACGTTTCACCTGTGACAGTAGACACAGGTCTTCTCAATGGCAGAGTGAGATGCTAGAAACCATTTCTCTGTCAGAACTTGGGTGAATGAAGGTTGGGAGCTGGCACCTCTGGCACTTCAACAGCTCTGCAAAGATAGGCCTTGGACTTTGAGGAGTATCTGCATGGAGCAGATTTCTCTCTTTTATAGTGATATGCCTTGAGTAGAAATCAGTATCTAGGCCACAGGTAATGGAATAAGAAAGGTAGGTAAAACAGGAAAGGTACTTTTGCAGTGTATGTGTGGTGATATGTGCAGGTCCTGTCCAGTTTCACTTTTGTGCCAGGCTGTTATGAGGCTTTTCATCACAGCAGCAATGTTTTAGGTATTTGTCACAAAAACAGATGTATGAGCCGCCAAATTTAAAAAGCAGCCTAATGATATTTTATTTTTTTTAATACATATGGCTATATAAAATGATTTTTTTTGTTTGTAATTTAATGAATTAAAAAGAGAGGGTATCTAGTAAACTGTTTATAGAGAACTTCCATGCGTAGTTACCTCTGGACTTGTCTCTGAGGAGTTTTGCTGTCTTCAAAGTTTGTTCTTTTAGCTTGACTAGTTTAAGTGTTTTTGTCTTTTATAGGTGTTATGAAAATGTTTACAGCAGTTGAAGGTATATTCTTAATTTGTATTTTAAGTATATATTTAGACCTTACTATGTTTGATAGCTGGGTAATTCTGGATCAGAATTCACTGATTCCGGTTAGACAGCAAACATTTCTTAATGGCACTTAGCAATTATTAACAAAGCCTCTCTATGTCCTTGACTTTTTTGACACTGCCAATCAAAATTTGTCTTCCCTTTGGGCATGTCTTATGAGCTTCTCAGATTCAGAATAATTTATAATGAGTAAATCAAACAATTCTCTAACATGTTAATGGCCTTAATTTCCTCCTTCTCCTCAAGGTCTAAAGATTTGATTGCTGTGTTGAGAATATAAAAAAGAACATTATAAATTGAAACCTGTCAAAGATGGTCAGAATGAGAAAAGTGATGATATTAAAAAAATGTTCAGGGTGTGTAAAGGAAGACTTCTGGATCTTGCTCATACAGTGCCTAGGAAATATCTTCTCCATTTATATCATAGTAAATACTATTTATTTTCATGAAATGTGCACTGTATGGCACTGAATCAAAGAAAAATGATATAATAGATATGGTGTATTTGAGTATATCTGGAATAATTTCTTTTGTTGTAAAGGTATTTGCTTGCATTTTGTTTGGGAGGAGAACTGATGATCCAAAAGAAAATTATGAAAATGTGAATGTGTATCCTGGCAGTATGCAGGGTTTAGTTACAGCTTGTAATATAAGCAGTATATCAGTGAAAATAAAACTGGTGTGTAAAAGCAATCATATTATGGGGCTTTGTCCTGTAATTTTCTATTTGCTACAGTTTGTATCACTGACATTTATGGCACTAGTCACTTTAATTTCATTTTTTGCATCAGCAGAATATTGCTTTAATTCTGGCTTGGAAGGCACTCTGGATGCCATCTTTTCCAACCTCTTCTGCCCCTCATGCACCTTGCAGCAGTGCAAATTAGATCAGGTTACTGCAGCAAGTTTTGAATGTCTTGAGAGATGGCAGTTCCTCAGCACCTTTGGTTCACACAGTGAAGTATGAGCACAGTTGTGGTAGGAAGAAAAAGAGAAATCCTAATATTTTATCAAAATTTCCTTTGTCCAGTATTTCCCATTGCCTTTGTCCTGTTGCTGCACACCCCTCTATCTTGCCCAGTTCTTTGCAGGGGTAGCTGTGAACAGAAGTAAGATCTCTTGGCAGCCTTCTGTCAGAATGAATCCAGTTTTCTCAGACTCTGGTCAGATGTGTGTGGCCATGTGCTCTGCCCCCCTTAATCATCTTGGTGCCTTCTGTTGGACTGGCTCGAGGATGTCTATGTCCTCACTGTGCTGGGGAGCTGAAAAAATGAAAAAGTCTTTATTTCTAGCTCTACATCAGTTTGTTTATTATTCACTGGGTGAGGTGAGTGACAATTTCTTACATATCTACATTTAACTAGGAAACTTCTTCAGTGTCCATCTAATCCTGTGATTCCAACATCATTTCTGGGAGGAACTGATTTTCGTTTGTCTCATTGACCCTTGTCAAAACCTGTACTGATAAGGGTCAGAACATGCATCCCCATTATGAAAATCTTCGCTTTCAATTAATTTTACTGTCATTTCAAGTAATCACAAAGTAGATACAAGTTCAGTTAACATCTGCGATTTTCACATCTCATGAAAAACTTTCTGTGACCTGTATAGTTCCCCCCAGCCTAACAGTAACGACACAGTCATCTCCATACAATCCGTTTTCTTATTGCATCATAGGAAATTGACTGGAAAGAATTCAATTCCAAAATTTCCCTTTTCTTTCCTGAGGCCTTTTAAAGAAGGTGGAATATTTGTATAGCTCTTAAAATAAGACATGTTTTTAACTGTTTTCCAATTAAAGTAATAAAAGTGTGATCAAGGTAAATCAAAAAGAGCAGTTAGATATTTTGGATAATAAAATTCTCCTTCAGCAGGGTGTTTATGTTGCAGAGAGTTTCTTTTTCAGTTTACTGTTGTGAAATTAATTTGTTTCGATTTTCAACAAGGTACTTCAGCATTCCATTTTTGAAGCCAGCCAGCTTCTTGCATCTGTGATAAGCAATTAAAACTTTATACTAAATACTTTCTGAAGTCTTGAAAAATTAAAAATGGGATAACAAAAGGCTCTTTCTAGCCCAGGTGGGCTAAGAATTACTTTAATGACAATTTAAATTCGTAGTATTTTTAAGAAATCTGTTTTATGGAAGTCCAGAAATCAATGAATCTGACTAAATTACAAGAGGAAGAAAAGTCAAATGAATGGTATCCTATTTCACCTTTACATATAAAACATATTTAAAATTTTATCAGTTGATAGACATCAAGAAAGCATTTTCGGGGTTAGTCCTACCATTATTTTGACACTACAGGGAATTTTCAAGCTTGCCCTATTTAGAAACAAACAGTTTTGTGAGCAGCAAAGCTCACGATGTCCAGTCCCTCATAGTTCATTTTTTTACCAACTAACACCTATGATTACAGTTTTTCCCCCAGCTGAAACATTCATCTCTCGTCTCTCTCTTTTCTGTGTTGATACTCTGGCGTTTCAAAGGCCTGGCCTTAACCTTCTTCAAGGGAGACACAAATAGTATCCATCTTCCTTATTAGGGGACCTGTTTCAGTGGAGCAAATAGGAATTGAGTGCCTTTGAAAGCGTGGCCATGTGGGACCTGACCTACGCATTGAGAAATATGTAGGTGAAGCAGCATGGTCGTGTGCCTGCACTCTCACAAAGTAAAATCTAGCAGACATCATTTATATTTTTATTTATATATATATATGCTGCGTTTTCTAATACCCCCAAAAAATTAGAAGGTAGTGCAATAGGCACAATAATGCTTAACTAAAAAAAGATATATTCTTGATGATTCAAGTGTCAAATATTTTTTGCATTTGTTGAATATATTGAGGTTAATATTTCTGCAACATGCCAAAGGTAAAACACATTTTTAGAATTTTAATGGCATGTTCAGAAATTATTTTAAAAAAGCGCAGCAAGACTATTACAATTTAAAACTGAGGGATTTTTGTAGGTTAGAATCTGTGCCACATGAAGTTCACCTTTGACTTTAACGAAGATGAATGGCTATGCATAAAGCCAGCTTCTTCCGGGAACTGGATAAATAGGGAAGAATAATTACTTCGTATCAGATAAAAGTATTTGTCTTTAAACTAGTTGCCTTTTCTGCTGTAGTTATTGCTAATGTTAAAATGCATTTTCTTCCTCAAAGCTCTTTGAATTCAACCGTAATACCATAACATTTTCTTTTTACTTCCAACTGATTTTGAATTTTATATGTAGCAGTCACTTATGGATAGATTGAGGTCAACCAGAAGCATGCTTTGCTAGAGTTACTCTACTATACATCTTGAATTCTGGGAAAATTTAAAACTGTTTTGATTTGAATGAAAGTTTGAGCACTCAAGCTTTTCCCAAACCACGTATGTTAAACGTGGCATGCTGCTACTGAGGATCTGTAGTGTCATCCACAAAATACTATTTAACTTTATTTAAGTCTCACAGGGTATAGCCATGGGTATTCGGAAACTTTGACTCTTCCTTTTTTGTATATTCAACATAGCTCCTCACAGGGTTATGGAAGGCATGATCCTCTTTCATTTCTTTGTGTTCCTTATATATGCTCTTTGGGGGTGGGGGAGGAAATATCCTCAAAGAACTCGTGTGTATAAAGTTCTTTGGTTTGCCACTTAAGTATCATAGCTCCAGTGTGAGGTGATTCACATGTATCTATTATCTTCATGATCTCCTAATTATTCTCTGCTGTGTTCCTCTGAGTTCTTGAGAGAAATCTAGGTCACATTCAGTTCTTCTGTATTTCCTGTAACAGATACTTTTTTAAAAAAGATTTTTAGTGGTGGAGTTTTTCGTGCAAGAAATACTGGTTGAAAGTGTTAATCTGGTGAATTTTGTGTGCAAGGATTTTTGAATGAACTGGGATCAGATCCAGGATCCAGATCTGCTGGTCATGGAGTTCTGAGTCCGGTGGGAACAGAGGTCACCTTCCCAGGTAATTCTCACAAGTTCTCCAAGAATCTAAAGCTTACTCCCATTAAAATATGTCCATGCCAGAGAGATAAAGTTGAACTCCAAACATAAATAAGAGGCTTCCAATAAACTTTTCCAAACTTTATTTAAATTATCACTGAGGAGGAGGTAGTAAAAGGAGATGGAAAGAGAGGTTTGTGCATGCAGGAATGTAAGCTGTTCACAGTTACAAGTGGAGTTGTGCAGTCATGGCAGTATCAGCATGCTAGCATCAGTGATATCTAAATTTTCTACTTCTGTACTGAGTGAAATATATTACAGTGTTTACATCTTTCTGTACTGTTTTAATGCTTTTTAGTTGTGAGAATGTATTGAGATTACTTACACATGTCCTGCTTCCTCTTTTGTTTCTGTAAGGCTCCTTTACTGGTGCTTGTCAGAAACTAGATTCCGTGGTTGCTGTATTCTGCTTTCATTAGATAGTACTTAGAAGTAATGCGGATAGAGCAAGTAAAAATATTGCAATAAGTGGGCATTACAGTGCAGCTATTACAGGGCAGATGTTGCTTTAGTAGAAATCTATGCAGAATCTCATATGAAGTTACTATATTGCCATTACAGTGTCAAAGCAGTCTATAAGCTAGTCTGTGGAGACCACATTATTATGTCATGACAGGAGATTACGCCTTTGCACTAAATGGTTTCAGAATAAGTCTACAGAGACCTAATTATATTGCCATTGCTGCTTGAGAGGCTTGTTTAACAGTAAAGCATTTTCTGTGGAAGCTCACTTGCAATGACAAAATGAAATTAAATAATTGCTGTATTTTCTGCTAAAAAAAAGGAAACAAATACAGCAAAATTAATTATCATGTCAAATTAAACCATACATCGTAAATGGTGAATTTACAATCAACCTAATTTAACTGACTTCCTGTAACTAAAATACAGAAATAAGTAACAGTTGTCTTTAAATTCCCACAGCAAATAATTGAATTGTGAAAACTGGTTTTATTCATACAATACAACAGTAACTCTTAACAGTCAATTTTATGTCCCTGTAATAATGATGTGACTGGTTTCTAAAGAACCAGCTCCTGTTCCAAACTATTGACTACATCTGATGTTCCTAAACAGAACTTTTTGAAGAGTTATGTGGTCAGTAGCAGTTTAAATTATGTATTTACACATGGTTCTTAATGTATGGCTATTACCAAATTAATTGTATTATCTATTTTCTGATCTTTATCCAGATATAGCACAAAGGTATTGCTATGAAAATTAGATTAATATTAATAACAGTCCACACAAAACATTTCCCAAGACAGTGGGTAAAAGAAAGGCAAGATCAATTCTTCCAAATGTTTGTTTAGAGTGCCTCTCAGACTATGAAGATGTTATTCATTACCTGTTCTATAGATGAAGTGTCTCCTTTAAATTGGTATAGAAAATCAATGCTCTGAGTTGGAGAAAAGACACTCTCCTCTATAAATCACAAGTATAGACTTTAGTGCTATAAATTTAATTCAGAAACAATGAAAATAAAACAAATATCTCTTTGCCACTTTTTAGTTAATAAAGAAAAAGTGTAAAGGTTTTGTAAAACAGCATGAACTCAACCAAGATTCAGATTATCCTGCAAGAAAAATTAAAACATAGAATTAAATTAATTCAATATTCATATGCAGGCATTTACCTATAAACAAACATTTCAATAAATATATATATGCTTAAACAAGCTGCAGTTCATAAAAACTGTTGAATTCTATGTATCTGTAGAAATCTTCTGTCTCTGAAGTCTTCATCAGTTAAATGGAGGAAGCTGCAATGAGGCACAATTAGTTCTACAAATTGAAGAGTTGGAGAAAATTGGTTAGAGTTAATAAAGCTGGGGTTTAGAGAACAGTAAAGGGAATATAATACTCATCAAGTAATCAATCAACCTTAACACATACAGTGCTAATTCTGTCTGTCTAATAAATCTATTTTGGTATTTCTAATGTATCTATCAGTGTAGTATCGACATACCTTGTGTCAGATTTAACAAGCTTCATTAAACGTACTATAAATCTTAAATTCAAAATAAGGCAATAACGTTTTCTGTGATACAGAAATTCAGTAGTAAAGATGTGAACTAAAGAAGTTCTTAGTAGTTATTGTATATGAAATGCACATGGCTTTGCACATGGCTTCATCAGTTGGTCAGATGCTGGATATTTGTTTATTCACTTATGGTATTCTTAAAAATGGAATAATGAAACAATCTATTACCTGTAAAAGTATTACTGAAGCATAGCCAAGTGTCAGTTTTACAACTGTAGAGCTCTGCTCAACATAAGCTGAGCCTAACCAAGGAACGTAAGGATTTGCTAGTAAGCTCCTGATCACGTTGCTATTGTGTAGACTCACAGATGACAAGGAACAATGTTACTTATGTGAAGACTAAGATTAAGGAAGGCTGTGATAGTGGGAAAGATCTAGTAACCAAGTTTAGGTCAAGGAAGAAGAAAGGCTGTATGTGGAATAGTATGGAAGTGTTGGGAAGTAGATATTTTTACCTCTTGTGTTTGAGATTAACTTAGTTACTGCATAATAGCAAAATCACTGTCATGTAATGATATGTAGGATATCACATAACAGCAATGTGAAGACAGAGCTGCTCTTCTCAAAGGAATATGGATGGAATATTATCACTTTAATTTGAAAGAAGAAAAAAAAATAAGGCTTGGCTAAAAAATTGGAAACTGCCCTTCAGGGATGAATTGGGGAATGATCAAGGACAGACTTTAGGAGAGTCTCTCCTTTAGGGTGTTTGCAGCAATGTATTCAGAATTTCAATGAATGAAGATAACCTCCATTCTCACTTAAAATGTTTTAGAGGAAAAGAACATGCTAAGACTCATGTGACTCCTTTCGTGTAGGACAGTACTATCAAAGCAGCCGGATTATTAAAAATATTTACACCCACAAACATTAATTTTTACAAGAATCTCTCCATCATCTTTTTCCTCCCCCTTCTCCCCCCAATTAACTATGAATTGTGTTAAGGAATATGTCCTCATAATACATACGCTGTCATTTCAAACACTCTGATCCATACAAAGAATGACAAATACTAGATTTTTACAGCCTCTTCACTTTCAGAGGTAAATATTTTACTATATTCACTTATTTGTCACTTGACCCAAAGATCATACAGCAAGTAGTCATCTCTGCTTTGCTGCTAGTACACCAGCGAGATACATACCTAAATGATGAAGTAAGATAGGTGGTACTTTCCAAGTTTGCAGTCTCTCTTTCCAGTCCCCTCACAGAAGTCTCATGCCATCTCCCAGAAATCTTGCCAACTCAGATCCCCTTACGTTAAAGTCACTGATCCGTCATAGTTTATCTATCTCTGGTACTTCCAGTATTCAGGACATCTGTGCTCAATACACTGAGCTGTAAAAGGAGCTTTGAGTTATTTAGTCCATTACTCTGCCAAAGGGCAGAACTAAGAGTACCACGTTAACTGCAGCCAGATAAATCCCCTTGGCTACTGTCAGAACGAAGACTACATTTTCTAACTTTCAGTGGTGTGGGTTTTGCCTTTGGAAGGGCCCAAAACAACTTGGCAGTCTTAAACAGAACGCTTTACTTTTGCATTTCAAAGAATGGACTGGCCATTAAATAAAAGACAAGATACGGCAGTTCTTCCAATGTTGAAATAATACTGTGGAATGGTAATACAGAAGAAGTCCAAGGAATGCCTACTTCATCATAAAATGTTTATTTAAGAGCTTATGTTTCCCCTTATTTCCCAAGTATAAGTAGTACTATACTATGGCAATGGATTATCATCAGAGTTTTGAAGAATTAAGACCCGACAAAGACTTCAGAACATCCAATTAGAGGAAAATGTCTAAGTTGTAAAGGACAGATGCAGTAAAATAATATTTCTTTGACAATGACTTTGGCTTATAAAACATCATTTACAAATCTTTTAGGGTATTATAAATGTTCAGTAAATACAAAACCATTGTAATTATCTAATTGAAGTGAATCATTGAATGCAGTTATTCTGCACATTTTTCCTAGAATGACTTCATACTGTGTCCTGGGTTCAGCTACAGCAGTCATTTTTTCTCCTTCTTAGTAGCTGGTGCAGTGCTGTGTTTTTGACTTTCAGTCTGGGAACAATGCTGATAACACCGATGTTTTTAGCTGTTGCTAAGTAATGTTTACTCTGACCAAGGACTTTCTCAGTCTCATGCTCTGCCAGAGAGGAGGGGAAGCCAGGAGGAAGCAGAGGCAGGACACCTGACCCAAACTGGCCAAAGGGGTATTCCATACCACAGCACGTCATGCCCAGGATAGAAACTGGGGGGAGTTACCCGGAAGGCCCAGATCGCTGCTCGGGTCGGGCTGGGTATCGGTCGGCGGGTGGTGAGCGGTTGTGTCCTTTTCCCTTGTTATTCCTCTTATCATTATTATTGGTAGCAGTAGTGGTTTGTATTATACCTTAGTTACTGGAGAGCTGTTATCTCAACCTTTGGGATGTACATTCCTTCGATTCTCCTCCCCATCCCTCCGGGAGCGGGGGGAGGAAGGAAAAGGGGTGGGGAGTGAGCGAGCGGCTGCGTGTTGCCAAGTTGCCGGCTGGGCTTAAACCACGACATACTGAAACACAAGAAATTAATTTTGCTTCTTTACAGTTGTTTTAGTCATCAGAACTTGTTACTACTTCTAGATCCAAGAAGTTTTCCCATGCTGTGCGAAGCATGCACTTCCTGAACATTTTTCACTGACAGTGTGAGCTCTTTGGATTCTGAGAAGAGAATAGATTCAGTTATCTACCAAATCAGCAATTATGAGCTAGAAAACTACTGTTTTTCACTACAGAGACAATAATGGCTGCTGCAATGTTCATTAAGATATGAATCTTTAAAATGAAAGAATTCCTGCCAGGAATCTAAATTTTACCTTATTTAGTGAAAGAATACTTCTGTTTGATTTCTTGTTTCCTTTTAAAAATGTCTTTGGCATCTCATAAACTGAATTAAATTGTGCAATGAACAGAGTTTTTTCAAGACAAAAGATGTCATAATGATCCTGCAGAAATATTCCAATCCTTACCTCCTGAAATAAATAACCCTTCTGAAGTGTTCAGAATTATTTTAGGAAAATATTGTAATTGTAGAAGGCTATGCATATAGCTCACATGTAAGTTCTGTTACAAGAGACTGCAAGGCTGATGACAGAGAACTAAAGAAGTGCTAGAATTAAGGTTACTCATACAAATGAATTCAGCCCAGTGTTTATTTGAATGGAGTAGACTTAGTGCAGTGCATTTAATACTATAAGCAGTGATTAATAAAGCAGTTATCCAATAATTTAACTCTTTATTCATAGGCTCAAGGTTTGACCTGAGTTCTATTATTTTCTACCTTTCAGGACCTTCATTTTGCAACCTGACAGGATGTTATTTCATGTTAGATGGGAATGTACTTGAACAGTCACTTGTTTATTGGAAAACCTTATTTACATAAATAAACATCTGACCACTAAATACTAATTCCTGCATAGTAAGAAGGAACCTGTAGGATTGGTACCTTCTGGATCTGCAGGACAGCTCTCAGAAATGTGAGCTAAAAATACAACTTTCTTACTGCTTTTACTATGTGAGAATATAAACTTTGATGTAATTGATACTATAATTAGATTTTGCCCTATTGTAGCATCTATCCACTTCTAAAAATGTACTGAATACTCAAAACTACTTAGAAAAATCTTCTCTGGGATCAATGAAAGACGTACTGCATCAATTCTAATGTACGTTCTCCAAAAACAGTCTTGCAGGAACTGCATATCTAATGTGAACTGTGTCCAACCTCTGCAGAGACTGACAATACTATTTTGGCATCTGTAATGTTGGCAGAGTCAGACAGAAATCTCTTGAAAGCCAAAGAGAGCTTTCTCCCCCCCTTTCCTTCTTCTCCCACCCCACCGCCTCCTCTATGTATTAAGGTATTTTTTATTGTTTGTTATTTTATAATGTTTCTTACTTGAATAGAACCTATTGAGGATGCAGAAGCTGTACAGACAGAAAATCAGTTATCTGCTAAGGAAGCTTTAACTGTATTACCCTTGAAATTTTATATACTTTAATGTATCACTTTTAATACAGAACTCTTAACTTTACCCATAAAAGTCTAATTTCTGCCTGATAAACTCTCAAATTAGTTTCAGATAATTGCTTTTTTCAGTCTGCTCGCATACATCTACTGTCAATTTTTTACAGCTCACTGAGCCATTTCAGATTATGTCTGGTTTGTCTTGCAAAATAAGAGTGATTAAAGATGTTAAGTGTTTCTGTAGCCAAACCTTTGTTTTTTCTGTCTTACAAATGTTTTTCATTTTACTTTTTACATATATAATGTTGTCAAAAGTTGTGCTGTGCTATACATTATATAGTCTTTACATAATGTTTTGTAGTATTGTTTGTAGTGTCGGTTACACTTTCAGACCCTGCCCTTTCTTATCCACAATGCCTGCGTTAGCTATGCTAACGTACATTTGGTTTCCAAACAGGCTCAATGATCTTCACCAGGAGTACATCATGGCAGATTTTACACTTCCACTTCTAGTAAGATTTCTAATATTGTGGCAAAAAAACCACATGCAATTTAACATCTCTACTTCCATCAATATACTGCTATTGGGCCATTTTCTGCGTATTAGTCTTATTCACTGTACTGCTGCATATTTGTTCATTCTTTTTGACATTCTGCTTTCACTCAGTGTTGACACATTTAAAGTCGTGAGACTCACTTTTTCTTTGCCCTAATGTACAAGACCTGCAGTATGGTTGGATGTTACTTGTGATAATTGCACTTCCCTCCATTAGTGTTTTTATCAATTTTCAAACTAAAAGTCGAATGAAAGCATTATCAAGTTAATGGTAGTAGCAGGGGGCAGAAAACTGAATAAAGGAAGGCTATGGTAAGATTTTAAAGTGTTTCCATGGATTTAGGACAACTCCTCACTGATGTACAAAAAGTCCTTCAAACTCTACATTCTTAAAATCAGAGCAGGTTATTAGAAGCTTTTGCTCTGGCTTAATAGGTAGATATGTGCTTCTAGAGGTCTCTTCATCAAATTCTAAACAAATTTATCTCTGTTTATTTATATAACAAAGAGATAGTAGCATCAAGCAATGTGCTAAACTAAAGAATACATTTTTTCCCACTTGTTTTCCTTATCAGTAACTCAGCAGTTCTTACTCCAAAGTCACTTAGTGGAATTAGTGCCACTTCAGTTTTTTTGAGACCACAAAGGCATTTAGTGTCTATCCATTTCAGCTCTGCCTACCTCACAAATACTCATGCATTGCATGATTCTGTCAGAATCCTCATGTTGCCTCCCATGTTTCAGGAATGACCCTTAGTCTGACAGGCTAGAAGTCTGCTTCAGGTTGGGATTATGAATCCCAAACAGCTGACAGCTCTCTTAATTTTTACTCAAGCAGCTTCTGAAAATCTTTTCTCTGTATGCTTGATCTCTTCATCCCACTGGCCTTCCAAAGGACACAGTTATTTCAGGGCAATCTTCAGGTAAGCATGATCAGAGAGCAAATGCAAGTATTTTGTGGTGTGACTCCAGTTTGCTTAGACACTGGAGACTAGGAAGATATGCAATATAAGCAACTTGAAAATAATGCTTGGCCATGTTGTTCTGAACTGTTGGTGGGAGTTGTATGTGTCATCCTGCAAAGTCGAGAGGGTTGATAGTAGGTCAGTGTGAAGGAGCAGAGCATCTTCAGTTCATTTTGATTTCTCTGTAATCCATGCTCTACACTGCAAAACACTAATGTGGGAATATAGTAACCCATACGTTCCTCCTTCTACAGTAATTCTGCTGGTTATAATGAACGTGTGGAAATACTTTAACTTGAACTTAGACTTCGAACTGTGTTCTTGTCCTTAAAGAGATTTGACCCGAAGGAAGAAACTTTTTGGTCATATATAATAACTGGGAAGCTGGCAGTGAATGTAAACACAACAATACACAGAAAGATGAGAGGACCTAGTATTTATTTTGAACAAGTATTTCCCACTAGACTTTGTTCTTGTAGACACTTAATAGAAGCATAAAAGAAACCAGTTGCTTAATTTCAAAAGATTCGTATAAACTTGGAAGCAAGCAATGATATTCAAAACAATTTTGCCAAATGGAAGATGACATGTTACTTTATATTAAAAAACCCAAAACTTGTCTAATTTTTTTTTTCTTTTTTGTTTTGGAAAATGCCATATAATTCCTTTAGTAGAAACATAAATGTTAGTTTTTGCTTTTTGACTTATTAAAATATAATAAGCTAATTGTTGCCAATAATTTGATCTTTATTATTAAGAATTCTATTAATTGGATGGTTAAATGCTTGCTCAAGATGTCCTATTTATCTTCTGCAGATAGCAGATTTAGATTGTAACAGTAGATGTGATACAAGTGCCTGCAGATGGTCCAGATTCCTTTCTCTATCCTAAAATATACTTAAGGGATCTCATCACTTTATAGTTGAGAATATTCTGTAATTTTATACCAATTATTTAAACATTGTCACACCTTGTCAGCTGGGTTTTAAGTACTTTGGAAAGTATTTTCCCTTCAGCATACTTAGGAATTTCTTCTTTTTTGAACATTGATCATGGTTCTGCTCATTCCTTGGTTTGTGATGGGACAAACATTGATCTCATATCTGATTCTTAACCTGTACTTTCTGGATTCAAGCAGCAGTGTAATGAATTATATCTGTTGCCAATCTCAAAATTTTAAAACAAAAAAAACACACACACAAAAAACCTCTCTCACAAAAACAACCCAACCAAGCATACACAAAAGCAGAAACATCAGTGTGAGACTTCACTAACTACAGAAATCAGCCAAATAGCAAATTCTAGTTAGTGTACAAACTGGCAATATGCTGTGTAGTAACGCATAGATTCTAAAAGGGCTCTCCCAATATCCTGATTTATTAAAACAATTAAATCTGTTATAATAGTTTGGCATTGCCTGTTTTCAGAAAGTCTGAGTGTAAATTTCACCAAAATTTAGTGGGTCTTTTTTTCCTGAAACAGTATTTATGAAGAAACATAAGAAAATCTGGGTTTCAAATAGAATTTACCAATATTCTTGTTTTCATACCTGTGAGTATTGCTTTTATGGTAGTTGGTTATTCCTTATAGTAACTGCTTTGGGTTCCAAACTGTGAGTATGCTACATGTCCCTGCCCATGGCAGGGGGGTTGGAACTAGATGATCTTAGGATCCTTTCCAACCCTAACTATTCTATGATTCTGTATGGCAGAATAATCCCCAAAAAGCATGTGAAATGTAATCTGTAACCGAGTATTGTCACATGTTACTTAACAGAAGCAGATTATTTCTTTAAAGGGTTGTTGGGGTTTTTTATTTTTATAAAATGCTAGTTAATAAAGCATATATATCTCATTTATGAATTCTTTACTACTATTCTTTCCTTAAAAGGCAAATGGATGCAGAATGTATCTTTCAGGCCTTAGTATTTCTGCTTTTATTCTCTCTCCTTTTGGTGCATAGCAACATAAAACTCAGTGGCATCTAGAAAATGTTTTCTTTAGTACTTCTTTCATCTCTATATGATAGAAACAAGCTTCCCTAATCAGAATTTTTCTCTTCCATATTAAACCCGTAAGATTATTTTGCTTCTACCTCTTCTTGTTTTATTTTTCTTTTCTTCTATCACTCTTCTTTTGTGTTGTGCAATATTTTGTACATTTACAGTATCATTAATCTGGTAGCACAGAGAATATTAATTTAGCAATGTTGCTGTGAAAGTACATAAATAGCATGAAAAAGGGTGGGATTTTAAACTTCTGTTTTTAAAGAAATGTGAATCTAATAAACATCTAGTTAATGTGAAATCTTACTGGGTAAGTACTAAGTTAAAAGTTCTCATAATAGTAATCTTAACTGTTAATATTGTTTCGAACACAGTTGAGAATTTTCTGATGGAACAGCTTTATGTTGACTCAAAAATCAGTCACTATGAAGAATAATAATTTAGAATAATATAATTTCTTATTTTAGCAGTATTTTTATTGATCAATATGACTGATACAGTTTGTACATAAAACATGACGTATGTTAATGAGATAAGAAGGATGGGGTCAGCCGGTTTGCACTTTGTGTGTGCTCAGCAATTGGGTGGCAATGAGCTCAGGCTAAACATCGTAAGTAATATTCCGTCTTTCTCAACTGAAATGAGATTACAGTCCAATTATCTGGGATTTTGCAATATGTTTAATTTTAGCATTATGTGCCTGTATAAAAGAGAAAAAAAAAGTCATGGTGATTCTAGTACTGTAACAGTGCTCTTCCAGTGTACTTGTGATGTGAGGTAGCTTATTAGATTTGTAACGAACAGGAAAATACCTAAAATGTTGTATATTAAAAACGCAAGCTGAATCTGAGTTAAGTCCAAATAGACTGATATTTCTTAATACAATGAAAACTAAACCCTTCACATAGAGTTTTCCGTTCTTGCCATAAGGTTTGTTTGATTAAGTGCTGTGTCTGGGGGTAGTTGTTAGAGAGAGAGAGACCTTCCCTTTTTTTCCCCATAGAAGTAGATCATTGCCTATAGATCTTCCAGATTCAGAGGACTGGTCATAGAAGACATGGAGACATGGTCACAGAAGAACTATAGCTTTAATAGTAACCTCTAAAATGCCGTGGTAATTACATCTTTAATCCTTCTCCTTTTAACAGTTTTCCTTGTTGCAAATCTGCAAATATAGGGCATTATTATAATAAACAACTTGGTGCTCCACGGGGATACTGTTACCCCTTTAGAATGGAATAAATAATATAAATTTTAATGATATTTTAACAAATGCTGTGATGCTTACTCATGTACATAATGAGCTACCACACTGGGAAAAGGGAATATAAAGGAACATAAAAGATATTCCTGGTAGAATTTTCATGACACAGAATTATTAGAAAATGCACATTTTTTTAGCTTTTCTAATTCAGCTTCCCTTTCTAGCAGATGGCAAATTTTGTTCTTCAGAATTCAGTTATCGAAGTAGCTAATTAGAATTTTGAGATATTAGAAATACAGAAACTTGACCATGAATTCTTTTGGAATAGCAAGTTTTTGCACAATGTATTTATATTAGTTTGGCTGATCCTTACAAGATGTAGGCTGACCCCCCCCTAAAATTGAAGTGTAATTTGGTGACACATATGGGTAATGATTTCCTCCTAAGAAGCACTAAAATTTTTAGTATGTTGTGCATGTTGGAAATTCACTCTCATGTGCTGAGTATAGTTGCCTTTAATTTAAGAAGGCTTCTACTGTAAGAATTAGAGAATATTACTCTTTAAAGTTTTCATGAATAAATAAAAGATTATCCATTATATGGAAAGATTAATTTAGCTGAATAAGCTTTAGAATGTTTCGAGTCATTTTCAAATAAAACCTGAAATCAAGATGTTCATCCATGAATTGTGTTCAGATGTGAGGGGAAATAATACGTATCAGTAACAATCATAAAATGGGAACACCTTGTGTAAGTCTTCAAAGATGGTTAAAACAGAAAATGGAAGATTATCCTTTAAGTACTCTAATTACTAAGTAAGTAGCATTCCTGATGCAGAATTCCTGAATATGACAAAAATACTTTATTCAATATGATGATATATCCCCAAGTAATAAGAAACCTGAGCGAGCTAATCTTTACCTGAAGAGGCCAAATAGTAAAATGAGACATTGTTACTAGTGAAAATGAAAATTTTATTTATCTTACTGCACAAATGTGTGAGACACTTCCATTTCTCTTTATTGTCTGCTGCTTTCTGAAAGCAAAGGTCAGATTCCAGAGGCATCTCACTGAGAAAATGATGGCTGGTAACATCAAAGAGTGACTTCGTATGAAAAGCAGCATCATTTGTGCAGCTTCATTATAGCCATTTTTTCTGTGAGTTGAGCTTGACTCTGCCTTGCAGGCTTCTGCAACACGTTCATTACCCACCCAATGCTGACCTTTACTTACTATGCCTTGAAACAAAATTGCTCATGGGAAGGGAACTGCAGCGTTCCTTCTCACAGAGGCAAACAATAGGCAAAGCAAAAACCATGCAGGCATTTCCCGGTGTCCTAACTTCTCCTGGCCAGATTTCCGAGTCCAGAGTTTCAGAGCTTCTCTGAAATAATCTATGGCAAATGAACCATTTCAGAAAAGGCTGAAATGGTTGTCATTCCAGCAGCACTCAGGAGACACAGGATCCTTTATATTGTTAATAAAAATCAGTTCATAAATGAAGATCTTACAGGCAGCATGCAACTGGAAATTTATAAAATATCCTCAAGAAGCTTTCAAAACGAGTTTATATTTCTAGGAAGCAGGATGATGTGTGCATGTGCACATGTGGATGTGTGAGCGTGTGTTTGTGTGTCTTAAGTAGACAGATTTCATAAGGGGATTATTTTCTAAGGCCTCTTTGAAAAGTAACTGTGGCTAGAGACTCTTTGTTTTTCCCCTGGCCCCAGAAAAAGAGGTTCAGAATGCTGGATTTGACAGGTTTCTGAGCTACAGTGTTTGTGTTAGATCCAAGTTCAAGATTTAGACAGATTGCAGTCTAATCTTTACTAAATAAAATCAAATTCTCTGTAGATGTAAATCAAGTGTATTGTATTGGAACATAGTCTGTTGCCAACTAAAATGTTTGCTTTTATTTAACACAAATCTGCATGTGCATAGTCTTCATCTTGGCAAATTATGACTGTAAAAGTAGGAAGTATAGAAGTAGTAAATATTGGCTTTTAAGCCACATCAGAAATATTCCTTATACAAAAGCATTATTAAGAAAAGACATAAGATAAATGAGAATTTTTCCTGGTAAGAGCAGACAAAACCTTTCTAAAAGTAAAGAATTGGGAAATGTTTTGAGAATAGAGAGGGAATACATTTTTTTTCCTTTTTAATTCCAATACTACTTTATTTTTTTATCAACCTCTAACAAAAGCTAAAAGCAATACAAAAGTCATCTGTGCGGGCAAGAACACCGGATGCCACATGAAACATCCACACCTCCTTGGGCTATTCTGTGAATGGAAGACCAGTGAGGAAATAACTGGTTTTAATGGGCTCCATATTTATTTTGGCAGAGTATTTATAAGCAGTTTTTGTTTTGGTCATAACACTGTTGCGATGTGTCCATGTATATACTGAGCATAGTTTTCTAGAATTCTTCAAAGCTAGAGATGGCTATAAGCAAAGTGTTTTTCTGTTTCAGATTAATTAATCAGTTATAATTTTGTGCCATTACATTGTTGTGTTATTGATGAGATACAAACACTTGACTTTCAAATAGAAAGACTGAAAATATGATTTAGAAAGCATGCTCTGTCTTCATTAATTCTAACAAACTTAATCTGTCAGATGTTCATAGAAAGCAAATACATATGGCTGGGGATGATTAATTTCAGATTGCAATTAGTAGGAATGTTTTTTTTTCTTTTCTGTGACTAGTTCTGAATAATCAATACCTTGTGGTAATTATTTTAAATAATGAAACTGTCAATTTTTGTTTTCCTGCTTTATTTTGGCAGTTATTTCTGCCAGAGTTTTGATTATTTTTTTAATTAACATTTAAACAAATTTTTTAATCAGATATCTTGGCTTTTGCTTATTCTGAATTAATGTCCATACAAAATAACAGAGCAAGATTTTTAATTACGGTTTGACTTACATGTAAGTCATAAGTTATAAGTTTGGCCAGTGATTTGGCCCATAATTTTGGTGCAGTTTTGAACAGATTTGAGAAGTGAAATTGCTGAAGCAGATACTGCTGTGAGATTTACTCATGCAACTCTTAGTAGTCTGAAAAAGCCTTTTGGTTTTTTTCTGTTTATGTTCCTATGAAAGCAAGTTAATTCTGCTGTGGCTTCCTGTTTCCTTTGTTCTAACAGATCACTGTCTGGCTTTTCTGTGAATTACCATGAGCAAGGCAAATCTCTTACTGTGCATACGGTTCCTTTTCTCACTTACAGATTTATCCCTCCGTTATTTCTCCCAAATAGTTACTACATCATTACTCTCATGAATGCAAGATGAGTTTTCACAGGCTAGGAATTCTGACATTCCCCAATCTTTTTCTGGGATCACACTTTCCCCCGTGAATTTGAGCATTTTCCTCCTTTTTTTCTTTTTTCTTTTCTTTTTTTTTTAACCTTTCCCACAAAAAGGACAAATCTTTCTCACAAAAAGTGTCACCTCAATAGCAGGGAGTTACACATACATATATACACATAAGAGCGCAAATGATTTTCTGGGAACCTGACTTGTGTGAAATAAAAGGCCAGACGATGGAAACCATACATATTTGTTGCAAATATACTGGTAGTTTTATTCATGTTTTATAAAATCTGAATTTTAATCTGATTTTTAAGTAAGTGCCTGTTTAGTAGATAGGATTATAAGGCTTCAGGTTTCAGGGGGAAAAAAAAGGCAGTAGAAAGCAAGTTTTGAATTAAGAAATTTCCTGACTATTAGGAAAGCATGTATTAATCATCACTAATGTCACCACTAAAAATCACAAGTCACCACAGACTTGTGTGGTTGTTTCTTGTCCTGGGTTCAGCTACAGCAGTCATTTTGTCTCCTTCTTAGTAGCTGGTGCAGTGCTGTGTTTTTGACTTTCAGTCTGGGAACAATGCTGATAACACCGATGTTTTTAGTTGTTGCTCAGTAATGTTTACTCTGACCAAGGACTTTCTCAGTCTCATGCTTTGCCAGAGAGGAGGGGAAGCCAGGAGGAAGCAGAGGCAGGACACCTGACCCAAACTGGCCAAAGGGGTATTCCATACCACAGCACGTCATGCCCAGTATATAAACTGGGGGGAGTTACCCGGAAGGCCCAGATCGCTGCTCGGGTCGGGCTGGGTATCGGTCGGCGGGTGGTGAGCGGTTGTGTCCTTTTCCCTTGTTATTCCTCTTATCATTATTACTGGTAGCAGTAGTGGTTTGTATTATACCTTAGTTACTGGAGAGCTGTTATCTCAACCCGTGGGAGTTACATTCCTTCGATTCTCCTCCCCATCCCTCCGGGAGCGGGGGGAGGAAGGAAAAGGGGGGGAGTGAGCGAGCGGCTGCGTGGTTCCAAGTTGCCGGCTGGGCTTGAACCACGACATTTCTATATACAGTCTGTGCCTTTGAAGACACTACCTGTAATTAGACAGTGCAAGGGAAGTGCATGTTTTCTAAACAAATGAAATTGTTTGGGAGCTGATGCCAAAGTAAGTTCAAATTTAAAAAGTAGATTTAAAATAACACTTTGCTGTAATGAGTAGGAGTCATGACAGGAGAATAAAGTGTAAGGAAATATCCTTGGGGCATAAGTGAGATGGTTAGAAATATCATTAAAACTAAAGCATCTGTTTGAATCCTTTGTGAGACACCCAATTCACCCACATGCACGCATAAATGAGGGCTCAGTTCACTAATGCTGCAGTTTGAACACTAAATATCACATGCTTTGCATTTAAAGAACATACAGATTAAATATGAAATGCCTGTAATACAAGGCAGCCTGCAGTAATGATACGCTGTGGATTTAAAGATTATATGTAAACAGGCAGATGTCCAAAGCAAGCGAATGTTCATTACAGAAAAATTCACATCAGGCATCTATTTTATAACACTAAAGTAAAATAAAGAGGAGGTTTTTTAAGTAGGGAAAACAGAATGTATTAGCAATGATCAGCAGAGAAGTGGCATGTGCCATCTTGATCATCTGTCAGAACCAAATACAGCAGGTGTGGGGCACTGCATTCACTGGGTCAGGTCCCATCTGAGGCTAAGTTAAGCTTGAGACAGAGCCCTGCGATGTAAGAGAATGTCTTCATACTGCTGGAAGAACCTGGGTGCAAGCATGCACCCACAAAGGAAAAAAAAAAGTCCAGTTCCTTTTTGCAGAACATACAAGTGTGTGAAGCTCCACTCAAGTCTAGTGTTGTTTGAAGTCATTAGTAACTCAAGTAGCACTGCCTGATGCCCTTAATGTTCTCCACTCACATGCAATGTCTCTACAGACCCCAGTCCATCCCCCCACCCCCCGCCAGCTCTTGTCTGATTATCAACTACTTTAGTATTGATTTTTAACTATTTCATTCATTTAGAGCAGAACTGAAAAGATTACTTCAGAATGGGACTTTTTAATGCCATTTTCAGTAGATGATTACCCTGAAACTGGTTAAGTAGACAAGATATGCAAATGAAGGAAACACATAGAAAAATCTGATTTATTTTCAAACTTGCCATAGAAACCATTGAAAGAACAGAGGAGACCATCTGTGGTCTCCTGGGATTATCAATTCTTTTAAGAGTAGGTTCAGAAGTTCAATATTTTTCACTCACTTTTAGACATGGCCAGGTCAGTGCATGTGTCTCTTACTAGTTACAGCTGGTCAAGTAAATCCAGACAGCAAATACTTCATATATTGTGATGATACTTAAAAAAAAAAAAATACCCACACAGATTTTGTCTTCATTTTGGAGGGAAAACATCTAAATTGAATGCAAAATCACTAATGCCTGGATGTACTTATACAGTGGTTGCATGACAGTACCCCAAGGCACACTGAGGCCTCTTCAGATTTTCTAGATAATTAGAATTTTCATGTAATGGCTTTTACCACAAATTAATTCATTCCTCCTTGTGTGAATGCACAGGAACGATGTAGAGTCTCCATCCACCTTCTTCTTGTCTGCCCCATCTTTAGGGAACTGCTAAAGATTATCTGATCCAGTCTCCCATTAGAAGAAGGATCAGGGCTTAAAAAGCCAAATACTGAAAATCTCCAGGGATCAGGTTGTACCACTCCTAATGCTTCACCAATCTTCTTGTGGTTCAGTGTAACCAGAGATGAATGTTAACGGCAGAGAACAGGAAAAAGAGGTAAGCCGTCATGATTGTCAACCTGCTTGGAGACAGAAGTTTGTTTCTGGCAGTCATGCCTGAGTTGTGCCTCTTCATATATTGCTGCTGTTCCAACCTCTAAAACATGCTCCCCTCATGCTGTGTAACTGGTTCTACCTTGCTGTCAGGGCTCTATTTCTTTAGCAATTAGTAATTGATCCTCTGTGATATGTGTTTATTAAGTTGGAGCTTCTGGTTTTAATCCATTCTAGGATCATAGAATCATAGAATATTTAGGTTTGGAAAGGACCTTAAGATCATCTAGTTCCAACCCCCCTGGCCATGGGCAGGGACACCTCACACTAAACCATGTCGCACAAGGCTCTGTTCAACCTGGCCTTGAACACCGCCAGGGTTGGAGCATTCACAACTTCCTTGGGCAACCTATTCCAGTGCCTCACCACCCTCACAGTGAAGAACTTCTTCCTTATAGGTAACCTAAACTTCCCTTGTTTAAGTTTGAATCCATTACCCCTTGTCCTACCACTACAGTCCCTAATGAAGAGTCCCTCCCCAACATCCTTGTAGGCCCCCTTCAAATGCTTGGAAGGCTGCTCTGAGGTCTCCACTCAGCCTTCTCTTCTCCAGGCTGAACAGCCTCAACTTTCTCAGCCTGTCTTCATATGGGAGGTGCTCCAGCCCCTTATCATCCTTGTGTCCCTCCTCTGGACTTGCTCCAGCAGCTCCATGTCCTTTTTATGTTGAGGACACCAGAATTGGACACAATACTCCAAGTGAGGTCTCATGAGAGCAGAGTAGAGGGGCAGGATCACCTCCTCCGACCTGCTGGTCACACTTCTTTTGATGCAGCCCAGGATATGGTTGGTTTCTGGGCTCAAGCACACACTGAGGCCGGCTTATGTTAAGCTTCTCATCAACCAACACCCCCAAGTCCTTCTCCACAGGGCTGCTCCTGTAGCTGTGCCTTCAGGATTGCCCTGACCCAAGTGTAGGACCTTGCATGTGTCTTGGTTAAACTTCATGAGGTTGGCAGCAGCCCACCTCACAAGCATGTCCAGGTCCCTCTGGATGGCATCCCTTCCCTCCAGCGTATCAACCGAGCCACACAGCTTGGTGTCATTGACAAACTTGCTGAGAGTGCATCAATCCCACTGTCCATGTCACCAACAAAGATGTTGAACAAGACAGGTCCCAACACCGATCCCTGAGGGACAGCACTTGTTACTGTTTTCCAACTGGACATTGAGCCATTTACCACAGCTCTTTGCGTGCAGCCATCCAGCCAGTTCTTTATCCACTGAGTGGTCCATGTACCCAATTGATGGTAAAATTCTTTTATCTTAAAGCCTCTCCTGCCTTCATTTTGTCCTGGACCTTTTGCTACAGCTTCTTATTTTCTTCAATGGCCTTCAAGATCCAACTTCCCAATAACATGAAGTCTTCAAAACAGCCCAGTAATACATACATCCTTACCCTAGGGTTCCTGAATAGTTCTCTCTACAAAGTAATAATCCATTAAAATATGCATTTTTTATGTATAGCCATAAAATGTGTGGTAACTGCTTGTTTTTAATATCTATTAGTTACAGCAGTAGCACTAGTATGTTATCAAAATTTCCATACAACAGCATGACAAAATATTGTTTACCACTGAAAGCAGACCACACAGCAGTTCAGGTTTCTTGCGTCGGTAATTCTTCATTACTGTCATGTAAGGTCTTTTTTGCACACTGCATCCAATACCTGTGTATGTGTTGATTACATTCTTCGCTAGTTCAAGGATGTGATAGCACAAGTTATGGAAATTTCCCATGTGCTTTTTACATTCTAAGCTTAGGAATTGGTTTCTGCCAATCTTCTAAAAAGAGAGAACAAACCAACAGTCCCAGAAGCATCGTAATGGAAAAATCAAAGGGGTATAAGTGGTTTTCCATTTAATTTTTTACAGTCCTGTGAAGCTGTCTGCACACACAATGCACATGACTTTAGGCTGGTTCCTAAATGCGTAAGAGCTGACGCAAATGCTGTCCATAGCATTACCTGTTCTGTGGATAGAGAATTAAAATTTCCTAAATTGTCAGGTTTTTTTAGTCGTTAAAACTGAGTTGAAAGAAATTAGATGAACAACTTTGAGCAACATGGTCTAATGGAACATGTCCCTGCCATGGCAGGGGGTTGGAACTGGAGGAACTTTCAGATTCCTTCCAACTCAGATCATTCTGTGATTCTGTGATCTTCAATAGTAGTGTCACTTCCAGGCATTCATGTAATAACTGCATGAAAATAAAAATAAGCGATACTAATAACTTTACTATAAAGAGTGCAGCCACTCTTTGGTACTTTTAGACCAGAATTCTGGAGGCTGTAATAATGATACTTAAATGTTCCCAGAGTATTTATATGTGTTTCTCTTAAAAGGAACAGATTTTTGCCCTTAAGGCCCACTAAAGTTGCAATGATTTTAATTAGTGACACACATAGCTTAATTCAACTTATTCTACATGCACTTTTAGGAATGCTTGAATCGACTTAACAACTCTCCATAATCAAGGAGCTGAAGGTGTATGTGTAGTGATACGGATTTAATAGAACAATTCTCTGAACTCAGATGGGAGACTGATTCTGGGGCAGCTGTGATTAAAGTATGGTCTATACCTTTAAGGAAACCACAGGTTGGGCCAGCTTGGGTTGAAGGGCAGTGATCAGATCTAATTGATACAGGCAGGCATGACAGGTTTGGGCTTTTTAGTCAAGATTCCTGACAACCAAGTTTCTCTGAGGGAGTTAGATCTGTATAATAATTTTCTCATGTCCTTCTGCTGGCTTCCCTTCAGTTTTACAAGTCCCCTGTGAGATTCAGGGCCACAGATTTTTCAGAAGAGCTGTAATACCCACATGACTGTATTTGCAGGTGTGTGTCACACTAAGCTATTTATTTTGGTCCCTTGTTGCCCTCTGTTATCTTATTCAACATTCAGCTTTAAAAGTGTACGTGAGTGATAAATTAGACCCTGACTGATAAAGGACAATTGTGTTACCAAAAATATGACAGGATGAGCATATCTGGGTGTTCTTACACCATTCTGTGGTTTGAGCTGTTCTCCCCTCTGGCGTCTTCAGCTCATCACTGGAGCTATGATAACACTTTCTGTGTTAAAGGTATTCGTTGAACTGCCATGCAAAATTTACGACTGTAAATTTTGAACGTCGGACAGAAGATCTTCCTGCCTTCCTCCTTCTGAGCTGTGGCTTTCATATCCTAAAGCAGCCTACCTACAGTCATGCTTTCTGCATCACAACAAGCAATTCACACTGTCAGACTTTTGCACATACTCTGTATTTGCAAAATATGCAAGTATTTCTGTACTTACTGACTGACTTATTTACAGTCATGCCTCCTAAACAAAGTAAATAAACATATATAAAGTTAATCTAATGCAGGCAAACCCTTCATCATTCTCCGAATGATGAAGAACAGTTCCTGGACCTCAGGAATGGCAGGGTTTAGCTATTGTATGTTACACATCAGAAAAGAAAGTTTCTCTTCCTTTACAAAGCTGAAAATACCACTGGAGCGATGAGCAAGAACTACACAGAAGTAGAATTTGTCTGGCAGTTTGAACTTAGATTATTCCAGCAGGATTTCAAGGCATTGCTTGATATAACAATGCAATTATAATAATTTACACAGGCAGAAAGGTTTTCTTTGTGCTGTGAGCAATATTAAGAGCCTACAAGTCAGACTACCACATACAAACATGAATGGGTGAAGCAGAAATAGGGCTAGCTGTAATCTCAGTACCTTTGTTATCTTTTGAATACTGATCAAAAATTGAGCCTGTCGTGGACTTTGCATTTCAAAGAAACACTTAAACTTTTAACAATGCATATAGACTTGCTACATACAGCAATATATTAAACTGGGAGTATATTAAACTGGGAGAGAATCTGGAGACATTGTTCTGAAGAACCACGTCTCCCCCAGATTGCTTTGTTTACTGGGATATCATAGCACAGAAATGTTTTTGGTTATCAAAGTTATATTATCATCAGAAAATTGAAATAAATCCCAGGTCAATGTTTTGATAATGTTATATAAATCCACAAATTACATTTCTGTTAGAATTATTTTTTTATTACAGGCTGGGTATTTTTTCATATAGATGATTATACAGGCAGTACCTCTTCTATTTATATTTAGGTGTATGAGACGTTCTGAAAGAAGAACAAAGGATCTCCTTTAATCTGGATAGGTTACAAATCAGGTTTGTGTTTGTAAGCCATATTTTAAGTTGGATTAGTTTTCAGAGAGAGAAAAAAAAGGAAAAGAAAAAAGAGGTGCTTTGAAGTGTTTGGTTATGATCCTTGTTCTTAAACAGATATGTGTCTTACTGTCACAAAGTTGATTAAAGTAAAGCTTGGTGAATGCTATTCCTGTCTTCTGTGGTCCATGTTAAACAGACCACTTTAAAATGTATGCACTCAATTGTCAATGGTATTAGCATCCTCCAAATCTTAGCTTCACAGGATTGAAGCTTGACAAGACAGATTTTCTGAGTGTATCTACTTTGATACACATATCACAGTATTAGCAACCTGTGATTTGCCAAGCCTGGTAAGACACAGAAATGCCAAGCTGTGAAGTGATACAAATGTGCTCTGTATGTGTATGAACCTTGGAGCCCAGTGAAGTAGGTGCCCCTGAGAACTTCATAATGAGGTCAGCATTCAAAAGGGGCTTGAATTGATCAAATTCTTGGGATTTTGATCTTATATGTGTATTTTGGTTTTGGATCAGAATTAAAATAGGAATCATGGATTTTGAATTAGATCCATTAATCTGCAAATACTCTGAACTCAAACTGAAGTCTCTGCACTTCACTCTGCCCAGAAACCTGAGGAGTTTTGATTATTTTTTTTTGTGGCATAAATGTTCTAGTTGTGACCTATATACTACACTTACACCAAATCTTCCTCATTTTCTCTCTAATTCTTATAAAATAATCTCAGGAGGATATAGGAGCAGGACATTGAGAAGAGCTTATGTACAATTATTACTTTTCTAATTAAAATAATTTACATGCATGTAGTTATTAATATGATTAAAGGAAAAATCCAAACATACCCTTTAATCACTGGAGTGTGACTCCATAGACCTTTTCCACATTATAATAATTGAGTAAGAACTATAAAGCTCAGAAATTAATCACATTCCTTTTAGAAAAAGAGGCATTTTAGTTTTGGTAAAAAGGCAAATATTCTAAGAGATGTTCCTAGCATACATTAGTACGAATTGCTTAAAAGAAAGTAAGTATGAGAAATCAGTATTATTGGCAGCTATACCCTTTTTGTTGTGCTGTAGAAGTACAGATGGAAGATAGAGCAATGCACCAGAAGGGCACTGCACCAGCCCCACTGCTAGTCTGCTTACCTACTTTATTTCATTTAAAAAGTTATAAAAATAATTTGGCTGAAGTTGACAAAATAACCAAACAAAGGTTACCTGTTTATTCCACCATACTAATGTGACACATAATTTGTCAACAGCCATTTTGTTCTTCAAAATTAATTTCTTCTTGATAAGACTTAAATTTAACATATTTTGTAGTAGTTTACAAATTTCAACCTAAATTATTATTTTTCTAAATGCCTGGAATGTTTAATACTTCAAGAATGAATTGTTACAAATAAAGAATTCAGTTGACTCAGTTTTATACTGTCTTTTAAACAGTATCTAGGTCCACCCCATCTATCAGTGTTTCTCATATCTAATGTCGTATCTGCATGATTATCAGCCCCTTCAGTCCCTAATATCCCTGAAGAGACCAGAGCCAATCTCACATCCAACCATTTAGGGTCCTGATTTCAACACAACTTCTGCACTACAGTTTCATGGATTTGGAGGTGAAAAACAGTAATTTTGCTTTTGTATTAGCAGACGCTTCTTGGGGGTATTCCCTACTCAGTGTGGGTCACCCAGACATTTCATGATCTCAACACACACAGACATGGCTGCAGCCTCTGGCTACTAAATCCCTGCAATTTATGCCCAACAACACTCATGCATCAAGTAAGTGAGCACCGGTGGGTAAATGAATTGGGTGTTCGTGGGTGAATGCAATAAATCCTGCAATTTTTGCCCAATATACAGAACTAAAATATCAGTGTGATTTATAAGTACTTATTACTTAAATGGGCCTGTGGATTAGATATTTAGAGGAGGAAAAGTAAAATATGCAGCACCACAAAGATGGAAAAAGCGGTTTGTCCTGATAGGTGTTGCCTTTGAAGTATTTATGAATTAATGGCATTATAGCTAATCCCTGAAATGGCTTGGACAATTGCTTTGTGAGACTGGGGTATGCTACGTTTACAAGAAAATAGTTCCATGGACATTTAATACATGTCATGCAATACCAATTTCTTTAGTATTACAAATATCAGTGTAATTGATTGTATTTGTAATTGTTTAAAATTTAATTTTTGTAATTGATTATCTTGTCAACTCTTACTAAAGATAATTCTTAATTTGAGAGGTTTACTCTAGGTGAATTATGTTCCTGGTATGAATTTATGAGTTTAAATGTCATGCTTCTCAACTCGGAGAATGGCTATTTGCATGTACTCACTTTAAAGCCTTCAGAATCTTTGGATTTTAAGAGAAGTCTTTCTAAATGTTGTATTTTATACCTTATGACACGCTGTCAAAGGCAGTGAAATCTTTTCTGTTGAAAACTTAAGGTTAATGCAGGTACCTGCAAGCATAATGCAGGTTAAAAACTGCACTACAGTGGAGGAGGTACTGAATATGGTACTGAAATAAGTACTATGCAAACATGATTAATCATATATCTCTTGGTATGGAAACCTCAAATGTATTACTTAGGATTCCCAAGAATGAAATTATTTTAAAATATATTAATACATATGATATTAATCAAAATTAACTACACTATTCCAGTTTCTGAGAACTTTTTAATGAGTTAAAGGGAACATGTTTTCCTGAAGCTGCATGTGTTAATTGAGAATAGTGTAGAAGTTAAAAGTTCATCTGAATTTCTGCTTCCAAATCATAATTTTATTCACAGTAAAATTCTTTTCGAACTGTTGTGTAGTTTAGTGTTATAGTAGCACCTGCACAAAGGTTTGAAGAGCTTTGTTTGAGGGAATGGTAGACATGCAAAAATAGTAAATTTCTGCTTTAACATGTTAAAACTGCAAATGATTTAAAAATAATTTTATTTGAATATGTAGAATTGTATTGAAGTGTAAATTATCTGTCCAGGAGTTTAATGCAGGCCAGAATTGTTTGCATTTTGGCATACATATTTCAGAGAAGCTTAGAAGTCACTTGAATATTTCACAGGCACACCTGTGAAATCACTTAAAGATAGTGCTTAGATGCTAAAATTGATCTACATTAAAAGAAAAGGTATGATATGGTTAAATAGGACCCAGATTAAGTGACAGGTTTTGTTCTATGTTGAACAAAATGCTTTGATGTTGCTACCTCAATCCAAAATGTCTTTTCTTGGTCTGGTTAGCATGTTTACTTAAATGGATATTGTTTAACTCTGATCTGCAGATGTAATTTAGAATTTACAGTTTAAGTATTCTCTAAAAAAAATACATGAATAAATTGCATGTTCATATTTCACATATTGTATGTATTCAGCACAATGTGCCATCATTTATGTAAATATAGCTGTATTCATGCCTATAAGTAATCTAAAGATACACCATCTTTTCCTCTGTTATCCAGTAAATTGAAAGGAAAATATTGGATGCCATAATATTGGTTTAAAAGCTACAGAAATTGAATTTTAGCCCATTGTTAGGATGGAATATAATAACAGAATTCACTTACATGAATTTTCATTTGCTTAACTGAATTGTGGTTCTGGTGGAATTCAGGCTGAAGCCAGTGTTTCTGTTGCTTGTAGATATCATTGTATTCATGGCTGTGTTAAGCTTTGTATAAGACCTTCTGGTTTGTGGTTTATTCATTGCTTCTTGAATATTATTCAAGAAATTAAATGTGAATATTTTTAATTCCTGAAAAGTAATATAATTCTTTCCTACTAGCCTGGCTTTTGCTTCACCATTGCCTGCTGTAAAAGATGAACAGTCTTCTATTAATCTTTTAGTATCTATTTACCAGCTGTCTGGACTCTACAAACTCTAATTCTTTTTATTGCCAGTACACACTCAATGAAAATAGGAGTATTTGTAGCAGAGTATTGCAAATTGAAAATGTTTCTGTAAACCTGGCATTGGGTTTCAACAACTCTGGTTAGTTATAGTTACACAACTTTTAACTGTGCTGAATTTAGTTTCCTTAGTACAAAATAAAAACCATGTCCCAGTAATGAGTGAGAAAGAGGCAGCATGTCACTATTTTTGTTTCATGCCAGCGCTTACAATACTACTTACCAAAGCTGGCACTTCCATTCGACCACATAAACAAAGTAAACGGGGAAGGAAAGCTATAACTACCATGGCAGCTGCTAGAAAAATTTTTGAGGATCAACTGGGGTTCATTTTCAAACTGGCATTTTTTAATAGTGTTTCCAAACAGCAAATGTCAATTAAAATTTGTTTCTTTACAGATCTGATGCCATACCCATTTTTACCACTTGACTAAGAAGAAACTGGCTCCATGGATAAGGTCAGATCTGTGGTTATCAACATTTTAATGTCTGATGTCCTTCATTTGTATACATCTAGAAATATCCAGCCTGGAGAAGTGCAAAAACCAGATGTGTTTTCCTCAGAGCACTATCCATTCAAGTAATCATGACTGCAGTTTAGTGAGCAAAAGAAATACACTCTCCATGATGCTCAATTAATATAGTGTCACACAGCTGAATGTTTAAATAGAAAGTAAATATTTAGCGTAAGCAAAGAAGCCCCCTTTAATATTTTTTCAGTTAGCCAGATAACTCTGCAGGGAAGGATATCATCACAAAATCATTCTCTTCTCCAAATTCTAACACTCCATTCGATGCAACGTATTTTAGATTTTACCTTTTTTTATGTAACAAAGGTCCCTTCAGTTACCACAAATTTCCACAGGTCAGTGTGCTTTAAGAACAAAGTTCATTTTTATTTTTTTTTGCCAGCAGGAGATTCTGTGTCAGATGATGTAAGCAGGACATGCCAATTAACCTGCCTTAAAATGATCCTATTAATTGATTGTTACAGAATTTTTATGAGTATAATTATTTTCAAATCGACATTATTATTTAAAAAAATAAGAAAATCTGTCATGGTGACTCCACGATGCTGACAGTGGAGTATTGTTTGTGCTGTGTCTAATGGTGATGTTTAAAATCATTGAAGATGCATTGCCCTGAGCTGTAGGATGGAGGCAGAGTCAGTGGTATATTGTCTGGCTCATTAGTTAATGTGATTCCTGTTCACTGACAACTCAGGTGGAAAGGAACACATCACTTCCAGCACCTGCTGAAAGCTGGAGGCCTGGGAATGAGCGTGGTTTCTCAGTAGGTTCCTCCTCTGGATTTTGTTATTGCCATCAGAGATTATGAGGAGGAAGAAAATTCTCTTGTTACAGAGATAACTGTAATGGAGAAATCTTTTCCTGCATTTGGTCAAACAAAGCACTATTCATAAGTGAGAAAGACTGCCTGAGCAGTGGAAGGCTTTTACAGAGTAATTCAACAGCTATTGTAAAGATTGGCTTTCTCAGAAGCAGACTGATGTTCATGTTCAAGGGCAGTAAGGAGAAAGGAAGAAAAAATATATGTATTAGGAGAAGAGTAAGAGTCTTTGTAGTGGTTTTCCTGAAAGAACGACTTGTGAATGCACACAAAAGCAGTAGTAAAGAAAGGAAAGATATTGACAGGAAAGGAAATGAAAATGAATTAAAAGTGTCGATATTTCGTTTGAGTAACTAAATGAGAACATTCTTGTCCCTCATCCATTCTTGGGGGAGGGAGATTGTGGTTCACTGCAGCACCATAAATTATGGAAAGGCAAGTTCATATCCAGTTTCATGGCTTCAGTGACAAAGTGGCTTCAGGCTTGGGCATGTGCTATCCTGCTCCAGTCAGCTATGCAGCCTGCCTTCTACAAGCTGTCAGCCAGATCCTGAATAAGATCCTGACAAAAAATAGCAAATTTGTTTATGTTTATATTTTAATCTAGGTCATATTTGGGATCCGGTTTATACTGCTTCTCTGGTGACATATGTAGGGTTGGGACCAGAATGAGTGACATATGAGGAGTGTGAAGCTCATTAACGTCATTAAAAGCCAAATCTTTTGGCTCTGTGTACTAGACATGTAAAAAGAAGTATCTCGTCACATAGCAGTTACCTATATTAATTCAAATTGTGATGAGTGTATGAGTCATATCCTGCCCACAATTTGCAGCTGATTAGTTCTCAGCAGTTTCAAGAGAAGCTTATTTTGTTTACCCACGGGTAGAACAGAAACACTGGGATTAGAAATACTCACAGGTTGATTTACAGATGTGCTTGTGTAATCCATATAGGCTGTAAAAAACAATTTATAAGAAATGTTTTTTCTGTTACAGTGATACAGATGAGATTTATCTCTGTAACGACAAAAGTAGATTACTTGCATGCCAACAAATGCCTTTTTTTCTGTAGAAGATGAAAAACGTTAACATCTGTCACTTCAGTTCCCAGAAAATCTTTTCAGGTCTGAAATTCTATTGTGTACATTAATAGCACAGTTCACTAGAGAAAAATATGTTAAATGTGTTTTAACATCACCTAGAAGTAGAAGGAAATGTTATCTTACAAGTTGTCTAGCAAATGTGCGTCAAATTAGCTGAACGGTTTTTAACAAGTGTCCTCATTCCTTCAGGAACTGACAATATAGTAGCTAGATTCTCAAGGAAATTTAGGTTCCCAGTGCCTCTTAAAACCAGAAATGGGTAATGAAAGTTATTCTGCTCTTCAAGATTTTAATGAACTTGAAAAAGTGATCAGAAAACGCTTGGGAAGGCAAAGGTGACATTTGCCTCTTTGACTGCCTAAAGTGATGTACTTACTCTGAAAAAGGTACTAATGACCATTCTGTTCTATGCTGAGAGTTAGAGAAGAGTAGAGAGAGCTTTTTGAGCTGTGTGTGTTCAAAATGCATTATATTGAAGACAAAAACATATGTAAAAAGTTTTTCATAATCTTCTGGAAATATTAGCCATACTCATCAGATAAAACACAGTTGAACTTTTACTGACATTTGAGTTCATGTACACCCCTTTGGTGTGTGATTGCCTGTCTTACAGTGATGCTATAGATGTTAAAAAGCTATCAATTCTCAAGTAGATGACCAAAACATTTTAAAAAAATAAAATAAAATTAACTCATCCAGGTATCCTTGCACATTTTTGGGTCTCTTCCATTAAATGGATAAGCACTGAATTCCCTATTAAAAATATGGATTGAGAATTCGGACACAATGTTATAGTATTGCCAGTTTCTGCCACATACAGGTTAAAGCAATAAATTTATTTGGTTTTTACTTCATATTTCTTGAGAAATAATCAACTCACAGGATTGCACATTTCAAATTAATTGGCCAATAGGACTTGACAGGTCTGATCAGAGCAGAAGGATCATTACGAGATGTGATGAGCCTTATCTTCTGTCAGAATAAAACAAAGATTGCAGAGTGCCTGCAACGACAAAGGAAAAGCAGTACTTTTCTCATGCCTATAAAAAAAAAAGGTTGTATACAGACTGTAAAATTAGCAAAGCTTCTTACAGTCTGTATCACTAAGTTACTTTACAACGGTTCCATATTAATTTATTATTGTTAGTCAAGATCACAGTAAGTTTTATTTCTTTCCATGGTGTACTACCTCCCAGAGCCTTATTATCTGCCAGTTTAGTAAGGATACTTCTCATCTCTCACCCATGATGATGCTACAAAAGAGTGAATTGTCTTTCCTAGGAAAGACATATCTGAACTGCATTTTATGCACCCTTTCAGACTGACAATGATTAATAATCATCCCACATAGGGTAAACTTCATCTAGACGATCTTTTTTGTGTTCACTCATGAGAGTCTCATGTGAGGCTGTAAAACACTGAGGTTGTGATGAAACATAGTCTGTTTTTCTCTTATCCCTAAGACCTGTCAGTGTACAGCAGAAGAAAAGTTTGATGGGTTTGAAAAGATTCATTCTGGAAAAAATACGTTGACTCTTACTTGTCTTGCTGGCATCATCTAGGTTTCTTACAGACGGATCATGTGCCTATTCCAGACACTGAACTCAAGCAAGTAGGTCTATATTTAGACCTTAGATTTTGCCTTTTAAAAATGTGTTTCCCCTTTCATCTACCTTCTCTAAACTGTTAACTGCTCTAAGGAGCATTTCATCAGGCTATATTTATATTCATCACACATAAACCATATGCTGGAGCAAAACAGAATATAGAGGAAAATAACAAATTAACAGTTTGGTTCAAACACTTTACAAAAGCTGACTGTGAATAAATGACAACACTTAAAACTTAACAGTTTCTTTTTTATGAAAACAAAATTATCCTCCTATTAGAAACAAATCATTGTAATTAGCCAGTCAGACTGGAGAGTAAGCTGCTCATTTTTTTCTCATAAAATACTTATGAATCTATAATGGTTTTTTACATTTCTTCTGTTCTCACCATATGCTCATAAAATGTAAAAATCCTTAACTCAAATATATTTTAATCAGAATAGGAATAATTTGCTTTATGGCTTATTTTAGAAATAATGCTTTAGGAAAAGAATTACCTTAAAAGCAATCTTTATGTATAATCTGCCCTGAAATATGTATTCTAGAATAACTTTTTGTCAGATGTGAGGTATAGCCACATTTTAGATATTGAAATAACAAAATTAAGACCTGACTGTTTTTGTATAAGCTATCAAAAGCAAAACTATCCAATCTGATTTTATGGGGATGGACAGTAGTTCCTGTCTTCCAATAACACATGGAGGTTTTTAATAGAAAAATTAATGTTTCATTGGATTCATGCACATGGACGACGAAATAGATGTGGTTTGAAATGTGGGTAATTACACTGAATGAACATTTTAGAAGAAATTGATCTGTCACACCCTTTAATCTTTAAAATAAACATGATCTAATGGTGGTTTATAAAATTACGTTTGTCTTTTCAGCTACTACATCAGAATACGTATCACATAAACATGAGGATAAAAAAGTACTGGTTCTGAATAACTAAATTATGATAATTTGAAAACAAATAAGGCTATTTTGACTACATTATTGTATGAAGAGGTTTTTTTAATACATTAGTAGTAAAGATTACACAGCTAAAAAGTACTCTAGCTATAAGAGTAAACATAGAAGAATATATAGAGTAAATGTTGATGTTGCAGTTGGAAAGTACCTGTGGCTTTTTTTAGTGGCACATACATATGAGCCTGATGGACAGAAGCAGAATAAATAGGAAATCCACAGTGAGTGTATGTAATAATATGTATGCATTCTTACTAGGTTCTGAATTTCTGACTCATAGGCCATTTGCAAATTACAAATAGATGACAACTCTCTTAAATGTTCGCAAACTGGCAGTTTATGTAAATTCCTATTTTAGCATAATTTATGGCAAACATATCCATTTGTTGGAAATGTGGATGGATAAAAAAGTAAAAATCATGATTCCTTCTATTGCATAGTGTACCCCCAAAACAGAACAATCCGAAACAAATTTCATAATGATTAAATATAAAGAAACCATTTAAATTAGCAAATCTTTAGTATGCTTTTGACCAACCTGGTTCTGTGATCAGTATCACAGAACTGAAGAGAGCTGGTTTGTTTCTTGCTTTTCACCACTATAGTTTTCCAGTCATCGAGACTGTATTAGCTGCAAAAAATGAAGCAGGACATGTATTATATGCTGCTGCTAGCTCTGTTGTTTGATATTACTATTGAGCTAAGAGGGATGTGTTTTAGCACAGTGTTACAGTGTAATGTTGATTGCAACAGCTTTTTAATTCTATTAGTATTCATAATGAAATTTTAACATGTTCCCAATTCTAAGTATATGTGTAATTATCAGGCCTTTAAAGTTCAACATATGCTTAAGTACATTCCTGGAGCTGAGCCTAATGACATAACCTGTCCCCATGAATGTCAGTGGTAACATAAGCCATTTGTGTATCTTACTGCAGGATATAGCTTTTAACATCTAACTATTAAAAAATTAAATTTTAACCTTGTCCTGCTAATAAAAAGGGACAACTGTTACCAGGGCTGTATTTATGCTACAGCTTAAAATGCAATTTATTACTCTGATGCTGATGCACATCTTTGGACATCCTGTCACTAACATTTTATAAACATCAAAATACCTTCCAGTAAATCAGCTGGTCCTTCCCCATCTGAATCAATCAGTAACACTTCATTTTAAGAAAGAAGTCTCTTTTAAAATTTCATTATTGTTTAACTGATACTGAAAACCAAACAGCTACAGTTCCACTTTCTAAAATTTCTACTAGATGAGGTACTCTAGAGACAACTAGAGACAACCTAAGTTGCTGACATTTGTATTACTGTTTTGTGATAAAGAGCTGCTGCTTGTGCCACATTTAAGCATTAATCTTAAAACATTTCACTTTCTTCTGTGTTATTTGCTCGCGAAACGATCTCCATAAAATAATACAAGTTACAGAATCTTCTCAATGGGTGATCTTACACTTTGAAGCAAATTAGTTTGGTAGACATGAAAGATGTTCAGTAGTTCTCCATATTAACTGAACATCTAAAGAGTCTCTTAAATTTTTCTCATTACATGAATAATCAAAATATCTATCAAAATATGGCAGTGTGAGCATACATGAAATACAAGACTACAACTTCTGGCTTTCATGGACCCTATAGGCTATGATTATAGTAATACACTGAACTACTTTTGGCCTGCAGTGCACTTTGTAAAGCAGCGTGCTGACTGTGTGTAGTCTCAAATGAAATGGTTTTAGCTTTTGGAATGACATGTCCAGCTCTGATGCAGATTCTTATTTGCAGACTCACTTCGAAAAAAGAGTACCAGGTTTCCTCAGAATCAGTGCAACCAACCTGCAGTACTTCTGTCTGATTTGGAAGGGAAATATTAATTTCTCATTATTTACCAGACAGAAACAATATAGGGACTGTTACAACCGATCTCATCATTGCCTGTTTATTTAGAGGAACACAGGCTGTAGGCTGTGTTATGTGAGGATTGTCTTAGTCATTTTTTTTTTTACTAAGTGGATTGGCTTACAAGAAGCAAAGATGTAGTAAGTGTAAATTACTGGAAACCTGAAGCATCTGAAGCATGCTGACTGTACACTGATTGTATTACTATAATGGAAAATACCAGGAGTAAAAGTTTTCATTTATATTATTGGTTAATACCTTTGGCAATTTTCATTGTACAACAGTGATGGGCTTGATTATTAGATGTACCATGACCAATGCTAGGCAATAAAAAGTAGGAAGATGTGCTTCTATCAAACATAACTCAATAACCTTGAATTTAATGTTGGTTGGTATAACCCTTATATTTATTGCTTGTGGTAACTTTACCATTCCAGATACTAGTAATTTCAGCTTTTTTGCATGTTGCTTCGTGATTCTCCTTTGAAGGTTCAACCAGAAATTTGCAGAGTTGCTGCTGTTCCTAAGTTCAGTTTACAAAGCTTTGACACTAGACACTAGAAAAATCAGCATGCCTTACAATGATGTCTTCAGTGCTTCTTAGTGAGATATATTTTTGCTTTATTGCTTGGTCAGCTTGTACAGGAGGCATACCATGGAAATGCCAGATTTATGTAGAAAATATTTACATAATATGCTAGTATTAAGGTGAAATTACATCAGATTGCTGCTTTGAAAACATGGAAAATGCATACATTTCTTTCTGACAGGTGTCGTGATGCTCCACATCACAACAGCTCATTGTAGAAAAGCAGTTTTCTATTGTTTTCTGCTAGAGCATAAAGGAACTTTGGCTCTTTGCCCTAAAACACTCATGAGAGTGGAGTTTCTGATCTGTTCAATGGGTTTCCTCTCACTACTCTTGCACTCACCTGAGTATGTCAAAGGATATAAAGCATTTACAAAGAGAACACATTAGGAACTGACACCTTTAATCACTGGTTATGGAAATGTAAAATGTAATTTTAATTCCTCCTTCTCTTCACTGGCACTGAGTGAGAGAATAAAGTCTACTAGAGAGTGAGCAGTCTTAACGTGTGTAGCAGCAATACTCACCCTTTTGGTAGATGCCTCGTGAAATGCTGTGTAAGCGTTTCATTCTGAGGTGTACAAGAAAGCTGAAGAAATGTGAAATTCTGAGGCTGTTGAAGCAGATTATCAACTATTTTGACATCAACATAGCTAGGCAGGTAGAGAAAAGTCTCTGTATACAGGTGACACCTGAGAACTGATTTTTAGTTGCAAGGGGCCTCACAGATAACACATTGCTTTTTGCCTAGAGAATGCCAAACCCCTGCTCCAAATGTCAGCACCTGTCTCATAGCAAGTCCTGATGGTTTAGTAGGAGTCAGACCTCATCATCTGAGTCCATTAATCACATTTCAAGAGGCCAATTTCCTACAGCCGATCTCCATTTCTTCCAGGGATTCGAGACAGATTTAATTTTTCCCCTGAATGCATTAACCTGAAGGAGCAGCCTACTTAATTAAAACAGATATTGTTTCACTTTCTTTAAATATGCAAATGTCTTTATTAGACTAGGTGTCATGTGCTGTACTTTCCTGCTTAATTAATCACAACCTCAGCTTAATTTGCCTCAGTGGGAATACAACTCCCCACTTTCTTTTTTGGTGACTTACCTCAACACATTAGCTGCAATGGACTTGTTTTCATGCATAATCTCTTTTACTATGTGGAATAGATAATATGTATATAGCTAAATACACTTTGTGTAAACATCTGAAGACAGTAACCTACATATGTGTATGTAGGTCACTTTGGCTTTTAGTTCACCATTTGGGGTTAGAGCGAATTTGGGGAGATTCATCCCTCACTGCACACTCACAGTAGTGTTGCAGGTCTCAGTGCTATCTGAGGGAGGATTTCACCTTTTAGATTTACTTAGTTCTCACTTAACTAAGGACAGAAGCTAAGTTCAAATTTTCTAGATTTTGTAAGTATCTTTGATGTGTAGAAATAGTAGAATAGGAATAATAGTAGAACAGGAAGAGCAGAATAGTAGAATAGGATTCCTGAAGAAAGAAAGGTAAATCCAAAAGGTAAGTTTAGGACTGTTTCGTTTAAACTTTTCTATTACTGATGTAATATTTCACTCCTGTACTTGCTCAATTCCTGGGCAAGGAAGAGAGAAAGATAAATCAGTGTTCAGTATGCACTGTTGTTCAGGTTACTGTGTGCTGTCACCTACTGCAAAGTGCTTCCTAGAAGCACTTTCTGATGTTTTTTATCTTTTCCAGGTATTACAGTGGTGCTAAGCTAGCTGAATTGTACAAGCTGTCTTTATACAGGACATGCTGTATGTTGCAGTCTCAGAGGTATCATTACACACACAGCCAGCACAGTGCATTTTCTGCTGTGGGTATGATATTCTGCATAGCTTTTTCCCCCCCCCCCCCCCTCTATGGGATAAATTGATTGTCCAACATATTATAAGAATTGATGTTTCCATAATTTTTGATCTAAAGCATTCACTTCTGTGTTACCTGTGCCTTTCAGAACTGGGATACAGAAAGGAACATGACTCCTCTAGGTCTTGACACTTCTTGGTTCTCTTCCACAGTCACGGAGAAATGTTTCTAGCTTAACATTTGCTTGGGTCTCGCTGCCATTTTGCTCTCTGGTCTGTTTGTGTCTTGTGCACCTTGAGTTTGCAGCTATTACTATTTTGACCACAACGTTCTTTTCCTTCTTAATCTGTTGCTTATGTTTTGTGTATGTTGTTATGCTGCAGGAAGTGCCTTGGCTTGATCTGTCAGCTGTTGTATTTGATGGTATTGTTCTTTGACTCATCACCAGGCATCATCTTATTTCTGGAGTCTCTTTTTATGCACTTGGTTTTGCACATTTTGGTATACTTCTGTGGCAGGATCTGATAGCTGGAAAATTCATGAACAATCTAAAGCAACTACAACCTTGAAAAGGTTGCTATTCCATGCGTTTGACAAAACCCTAAAGTTATTTCTCTCCTTTGTGTAACACTAAGATTTAAAATATGTCATATATGTAGTCAGTCCAAAAATTTCACTCTACAATCCATTGCTTTCAATAGTACATCCTATTCTGTTCCGCCTATTGTGGTCTCTGCTCTGTCACATAGGATTTTTGGACAAATTTGTTGCTTGGTCTTAACTTTGTAGTTACATATAGCACTAGATGCATAATTATGACTTAGTTTACATGATAGGGGGGAATATTTGCATGAATAAATGTGTTAGATGACAGTGTTTTTGAGTTATTACATTATAAGGCCAGATACTGATCCCATTTACATTTGAAGAGATGATAGAAGTTATTTGGGATTAACTCTGAAGTAACTGACATGAATTTGTGGACCACATTTCCTTCTTCATATACATGAAAGAATCCTCATGGTCTCAGTATTGTTCACATGAAGATTTAAGTATTTGTAAAGCTTCTAGGAAATAAGCTTAATGAATCACAACTTCAGATTGAAATAAATTGCTTCAATATCTTCCTGAACTGACAAGATGTTTATATCAATAAACAGGACTAGTTTACTTTGGCCTTATTTTTTAATTTAAATTTGATGAAATTCCAATTAAATCTAAACCCACATTCTTTGACAGACTGTATTGGTATCCAGTCTGTGTAAATACTTACATTCACTCTGTGTGGTTAATTTGTGAGAGATCGGTCACGTGGCAGACAATAATTTGTTAGGTTTAAAATTAATTGGACAAACAAATCAATGAGCTTCTAATAGTGGTTATTGGGTTTTTTATTTGACCTCCTAAATTGTCTGTCGCTCAGAACTACTCTGCGTATTACTCTGCTAATTAATGCAGCAGCCCTTTAGCTCAGTTTGGACAGTTGTTAGTTCCGACCTTCTTGTGAACTCCTCAGCCAGTTTTCCAAAAGGAATTTTTTGTTTCTGTTTTGTTTGTTGTAACATTGTGCCTTCTGCTTGGCATCTTCATGGCGTCTGCCTAGTTTTTCGTAACAGTAGGCACTATAATACTACAGTCCACTGCAAGAGATCAATTTTTGTATCTGTGTGGAATTTTCTAATTAAATGGACTAAAACTATTGCAATCTGAGGTTTTCGTAGTCTTTTCTTACTGTATCAGAAAATTACTAGAACATAGATAATAGTTCAGGATCATTAATCTGCTTGGATTTAAATTTGTTTCTTAGTATTCTATCACATGTACAGAGCCTGCTGAGTGGGATGTGCTTCTGTTGTATTACCTGTGAGCTACACCTGGCTTTTGAGATCTCAGAGTTACAGCTAAGCTCCCTTTCATCGATATTTTCTTAAACTTATTAGGAGCATCTGTAACTAGACAGATTCTGCTGGGGACCAGTTTATACTTTCAAACTTTTCTGGCACAAAAGACCTGCTTGTTTGTATCATTGCTGAATGTTCCATCACCTTAAAGAAATTCTACACACTTTTGTAAGAGAAAATGTTAGCCTCTTTCTTTATGAGTAGCAGCATGTAAATCAGGTTCTTACTGCTCTTGAGATGGAAGACTTGTTCTGCATAAACCAATAGTAAATTCTTTCAACATTACATAGATTAATAGAGCCATTTAATTTTATAAAACAGAAAGCCTTTGAACTGCGGAAAATTTGGAAGTCTTGTCTTGCAAGGAGACTTCAACCTACCAGGATAAATCATTTCTAGTTCAACAAACTTTCCAAGAGCTGCAAAAGTGATGTATTCACTTTTGTTGCTATTAATTGAAATCTCTGTGAAAATATTCCACACTACACATTTTCTCTGCTAATAATTTGTATTGGGGTCTGGGTTTTTGTTTTGGTTTGTTTTGGGGTTTTTTGGGGGGTTTTGTTTTGTTGTTTTGTTTGGGTTTTTTAATTCGTTTTTTGGTGGTGGGGTTTTTTTGATTTTTTTGGTTTTTTTTAGTGAAGAATATTACTGATCCAAATAGTTCTTTAAGCTAAATATTGTATTATGGTCAATGCTATAATAGTAGTTGCCTATATCTACCTTTGTGTACTTTTAGGAACTGCAGACATTTGAAGTTTTGTGTGCACTTCAAGGAAAGCAGTGGTGTTCTTTGAAAGATCCCCATTCTTCTGTCCAGCTGGAAAGAGAAGTGTGGGTGTGAGGTGAAAGCATAGACCAAGTCCCATGATCACTTATGGCTTTTGTGTTCCTGCAAGAGAACTATAAAAGCCTTCTCTGCTTGAAGCTTTTTAATAAGTTTAATGGAGCTTTCACCTTCCTACACTAGATTTCTTCTTTGAATCTGCTGGATACTCTGTGTTTGTCATCTTTTGTGGGCCATGGAGCAATTCTTATCTTCATGCCATTGCTGCTTGGCATATAACCTAGGTGAAATACTTGGCTCATGGTATTTCAGAACTGGAACTGTGTGGTGCAGTTTTATTATTGGGACTATGTTTGGTAGACATAAATCATGGAGGAAGATGTTTATGGCACTGATTCACCTTTCAATAGATATTACATATATAAAATAAGCTGTGAAATGCAAGATACTGCATATTAGTATTTTAAGATAATGCTCTAAAAGTTAAGTAAACCACTTTTTGCACATGTTGACCTTTTCTTGCCTATAGTAACTGTGGAAAGGATCTTCTCCTTTAATATACTTGTTGGAAGAGTACAGCTGTCACAAAGAAAGGAGACCAAAAAGGTGAAGGGAGCAAGGGAAGTCTGACAAGAAATTGCCACAGATGGAGGTTATAATGGCCCAAGCATATGGAAAACAACAGGAGAACTTCATTGTTGTGCTTCTATGGATAAGGAAAGTTTGTCTGAATCTATTTCCAGTGAAATCACTGGAATCACTGTTGTATTGCTTGCTCTGTACATTATCCATACACCTATATACCAAAACCTGTAACACAGTTCTATGACTACAGATGATTTCATATTGCCCTGCATTATGGTAAACATACTAAAACTTGTCAATACTCCAGACACACTTGATATTTATAAAACAAAATATATAGAAACATTTATTATTCTCTGTGAATCTTATAATTAACCGTATGTATCTCTATGCAGTTGTGGAAAAAAGTCTCTCTCCATACAGGAGAGAGAATTTAATGGTGGTGAGTCTCATCCCAAGAACCCAAATTCTGCCTATATTTTTTTTTAATGAAAATTCTTTGATATCTCATTGAACAAAAAGAAACATAGCTCCAAATAAACTGGTGTAATGGTTTATTTGCTGTTGGTAGTAAAATGCTCTATCTTCAGGAAATATAAAAACAGAAATGAAAACTATCTATAGGAAAGAGGAAGTTATTGTGTTGAGTTGCATATAGTGCAGTGAGACTAAACAAAGTAGAAGATTGCTTTCACTATTTGTAAGTAAAATATAAATATTTGAAGTAAATGTTAGAAGAAAGAGAAGCATAGATTTCGATAACATGCTGTGAGCTCTGTCAGCCCCTCGATGGGATAGCAGTATCCTATTAGTGGTTTTGGGTTTAGAGCATACATTACAGCAGTACTGGAAATGAAAGGCAAGGAAGTTTCAGTCCCATTTATTTTAATCTTCATTGTAAGTGGCTTTATACTAATGGTACCCAATTACATTAGCCCACAAGGTTTTAGAAGAGAACTGATATATAATGTTATTCTGTATCATTTGTAGTTGTCTAACAATTAGCAATTATAAATAATTCCCTCTGGATTAATTGCTTAGATAGCATTCAGAATGTAAATCTTTTCACATAACAATTATATTATTCAGACTGAAAAACCTGCTTTGATTTTAGCCTTGGCTGACTTTGAACCTAGGCCACTGAACCAAAACATTATAAATCATCTATTGCTATCCAACATTTACTCCACTCATATGTCATTTATACAAATCATTTCATATTCTTTGGATTTAAACATGATTTTAATCCTGATTATCCTTGGAGGCATTTTTCTAAAAATCAGAATATTGCTTTCAAATTGATAAATGAAAGTTGCTGTTGCCACTGTAATGCCAGACATTTCAATGCTCTAAGATTCACTAAGGAAATTCGGTGGGTGTACAGTGTTTCTAGGCATAAGACTCTTCTGTATACCCTGCTTGGTTCTCTCTATTTGCTTCTGTTTGAGTTGTTTAAATTAGCTTTCGTTAAAACCAAGTCTTCATTTTCATAACACAAAATCCTTCTGAAGAATAATGCATTATTTATGCAGCTGAACAGGAGTTTTGAAAGATTTATACGTGACACCCTATCACTATTTGGAAAAGAAAGGAACTAAATTATAGTCCATTCGATATACAGTGAAGAGCCTCCAGCTGCAGAAAGCTGTTGCCAAGACCTTTCTTTATAAAAAGGCAAAAAAAAAGAAGAAATTAAAAAGGCAGCTTAGCAAAGGTCCCAGAAACTGGAATGTTCTTTAACTTTTTGTACTGGCTTCAGAGATATGCTTATTCAGCCTGACCTGTCATGGCATTGGCTTCTCTCCTGGGAGCACTCAGGTCATTGCTGGAGAAAGAACAATCTCTCAGAGTGAATTAAGATCCAACAAGGAGGCACCCAATGGCACCGCAGCAGTTCAGTGCCAGGAGTGACAGTGGTGCAGTGACTCATTCTCACTTATAGTTTCTATCCACTCTAAAGCTTCACTAGCTTGAAGGTACACCGCTCTTGTGGGAAAGAGAAAGAAATAAACACAACACTAACTAAAAATCCATGTAACCCTGTTGCAAAAGCAATACAGGTAAAACTAGCAGTATCAGAAGATGCAAAGGCCACAGGGCCAAGTGAACTTCCAATATGCTTTTGCCTTACTTATTTTCTGACTTGGTTTTGTAAGCTGCCTTCTGAACTGTGTTCGTGTGCTTACATGAAACAGATCATGTACAAATAACTTCTGCACTTCTGGAGTCAACCTACTTTTTCTGATGCCATAAATATTTTGTCTTAGTCATGATAGCACTGAAGTTCCCCAGACTTCAGCACACATCAGCTGTAAGGAGGGAGGAGCAGGCCAGAGAAATTCTCAAGAAGTGGCTGTCTGTTCGCTTGCCAGTTATCAGGAACGAAGAGCAAATACTGCTGAGCCAGCTGAAATCACAGTGGTGTATTTCACATATGGAATGAGGGTTGCATGGCACAATAATAAAATACTGTGGGAAGTGGCAGAGAAAAATATGCATCATGACTGCTACATAGATTAACAATGCCTGCAACTTGTGTAAAAGAAACCTAGTATTTCTTTCCTAAACAGATGTGTTGAGGAAAATGCATTACACAATTAAGATGAAAGGGATAGCAATCTTGGTGAATTGTTATTGTAGAAAATAAAGAAGAATACATTAATGGAACTTAATTTTACCTTTACATGTATTTAAATTGCCCTTTATATACAACTATGTATTTATTTGAAATAGATTTAAATACAAACAGAAACATGTAACAGTTTCCAAAGCTTTATAATTATAAAGAAAACAATGTTCATTATTCAGTTCCTCTTATTGTTAGGAAAAAATGAAGACGATCCATTACTTCTGTGTTGCAATTTCTGTTGCCTCTAGCCTTATTTCAGCTCTCTACAGCTCAAATGCCTTACTGGCACAGAGCAGGGCTCTGGAGGAAAAAGGATAAGTCATTCTTGAAATGGGGAGGGGGAGGAGTGTGTGCACATAATGTTTTTAAGCACAATAAAAGTGTATTTCCAGGTCAGCACTACAAATGAAACAGAGGGAATCTTGAGAGGACCGTGAATACCATCCTCCATATTTTTAAGGTTGGTTTGTTTTGTTGTGTTTTGGTTTTAGACGGTACCCAATTTCATCTTGTACCCTGGGTCTTTCCCAGTTGGTGTCAGTTGACAGGTCTGGGAGCAGCTGCCAGAAATTGTATCTTAGTTTAGTTTTAAAAGATTAAGCAGGTATCTTGAGTCTGCATATAAGTGTAGCAAACCTGAGAGGCAGCCTGCTCACAGCTCCACTGGAAATTGTCTTACGGGCTTTCAGACCCACAGAACACTCTTCCTTTAGTTACATGCCATGTTTTTGTAGTCCTGTTCAGAGGTTAGCAACACAAAAAGACGCAGAGGCCTTGCCAAATGAAGCTGTTGGCCTTCTGTCAGAAATAGCAATTACTGAAAAGTACAACAAGTTTAAATACAGTGACTGTAAATTTGTCAGCAAAGCGACTGATAGTGTTGCGAAGTGTTGACTACATTGAGTATGAATCCAGTGCATCTCACTACGGGCACATGTTTTTAAATGTAGTTGAAAACTATTCTGCCATATGGAGAGCAGGATCCAGAGGAGGTGACACTCATGACTGGTTTGTCTAGCAAATGAAGCTGCCAAAGCCCAAAGGACCAATGAAAGGAGCTAAACCTGGCTCTAGGCACGTGGTAAGTGTAGAAAGGAGAGTTTGAACCTCACTGGTGCAGAAACTGCTCTCATAAAAATAATTACTGTTAAAGATGTCTATGCATAAGTTCTGGGACTAGATCATAAGCTAGTTTTCAGTTTTCCTTTTAGTTTTTCAATGACTGGAAGATACTTTCAGTTTCCTGTAAGCACTGCTTTTTGAAGAAGAGCAGCTCGGTTTTGTTTAAAAGCACTCTGCAGCTGACTGAGGTTGAAGTTATGATTTATGAAGCAGTTGGTGTGAGGTTGTAATTTATGTAGAATTTGTCAAATGTAATTTAAAACAATATACAGAAATATATATATGTTTTCATATATGTACATAAAGAAATACCAGGTACATCTCTTTCTTGTGATTATATGAAAAAATAATGCAGTTTGTGTATATCATATATCTATATATATGCACATATATGTGAGCTATCTCCTGTTTTTGTGAAGAGTTTATGTGAAGCAACATCTAACTTGCAAAATACACTTATTCCGTGTTTTGGAAAATGATCACCCACTTATTCTTTTTAATACTTTATATATTGCCATTCTTTAATATTTTGGGACACTACACAAATCATTTTTGCTGTTTACTGAAAATACAGTGCTAAAAATGCAACTGCCTCTATGCATCATGTATTGATACATACAATACATATGTCTTTTAAAGTAGTATTTTTCATAAAACATTATCTGTTTTCTCTACTCAAAAGACCTACATTCTCCAAAGCCACATTTTTCAATAACTGCTGACAGCTGTTAGTATTACCAAGTATTAGAGACATTTCTGGACAAGGTGTTTTCAGTCTGTCTTTTCTATCTGCATACATACTGGCTTTGTGAAAGAAAGTAAGGCTTTTCATAACAAAAGGTGTATAGACTCATTAAAGATATTTATTCAGGTTTCTTCTCACACGTGGGCTTATATTAAAAATCCTGCTAGTTTGTGTGGTAAGGAAGCCAGGCTTTCTTGCTATAATTTTCCATGTCTCTGCCACGGTTGCCTTTGTGGAAAATTGGTGTCATACTTGCTGCTGCCACTGAAGGATTTTTGTCTGTTATTGAGACAGTTTTAAGTTAAATTGCAGTGAATAATTCAACTGTTTCATGCTTGAATTCTTTTAGAAATCCTGGGTAAAATACTATCCAGAGCTGGAGATCACGCCTCAAAATTCTGTTGAATTTGCTCTGTAGGCTCTTCTGCCAGGCCTTTAATTTAACATAGATCTTCAATGTGTTCCCTGCTTCCATTTAACATGCTGGAGTTTCTCTTTTCCGCTTTCTTCACCTAGAGTTGACTTCAACTTTTTGAAGGATACCCTAAATGATTTATTGTCCCTTTCTGAGTTCTTTAACTACAGTATATTTTGTTTATTTATTTTACCGACCCTGTGTGGAGGTTAATATCTTGACTGCATTTGCAGTGTTTTGGTGGGTCCTTTTTCATCACCTTGTTTTCAGACACTTTGCTCAGTGACTGGTGTAAGTTTTACTTTAGAATTCATGTGACTATTGCTTACACTGGAAAATGTTCTTAAACACTCTCAAGATAATGCAAATAAGCTATTTTAAATCAAATAAACAATTTTAGTATTCTTGTTAAGCTTGCAAAGCTTGTGTTTGTAGTCTGAAGAGTTGAAAAATGTTCCTGTTTCTTCTAGTTTTAGACTAGTATTTTAATCTTCTTGCTCCATGAAAAACCTGGACCGTGTTCTCATTCTTACTCAGTTTGAACTATTAGAAAGCTTTGTCTTTGAACACAGGTACTGAGATTGAGAGCTCACTGTCACAAGGAACTATCAAGTCGAAAGACATAAAAGTAGGCTTTTCAGTTTACATGACTTATGTGCTGAGATTTGACAGTAGCATTTTTCCTACAATTTACATTTTAGTTGTAACCTAATATTCACACAAAATTTCATACAAGGAAATTTCTGCCAATGGGAGTTGTCTCTAGCTAATCAAGCATTAAAATATGATACAAATAAAATATTCTTCAAGCTTAGCTAACACTAAAACCAGCTTAAAGGTCTAGTTTATTCACTATTATTCTAGATAAATTGCCTACTTCATAGTCACGTAACAGCAGCTGTTTCATAGGAATAGTCTCGACAAAATTCTGACAGCAGTAATTTAAAAAATGCTTCAATTATTATGTCTTGGTTGCTCATCAGAGAAATGTTGTGGTTTATATATTTATGGTGCAATGCCTGCATAAGCAGAATATGACATGTGAAACAGCATAATTGGCAGTAGGTTTCTGCGCTACTTCAGAAAATCATGTGAGTTGCCTTTCAACTTGCAAGTGAATTGGCAGCAGTTACAGTGGTCAATGCACACATTTGTAAATGTATCAATTTGAGGCAAAAGTAGTATGACCCAGTTCTTGCTGCATAAATCCTCAGTCAAATACTCAGGCTCAGATCTTTCATAATCCTCTGCACCAATGTGATTGAATTTCAGATTTGGAAAGCCTGTGTATCAACATCCTAGAATAATGACACCTTTCATTGTCTGTCCTGTTTGCGTTTGCAGATTGTGCTACTATTTGACAGGAATGGTTATAAAGAATGAATTTTTGTGATTGCAGTCTAGAGATTTGCCCCCCTTGAATAATAAATGTTTCTAAAATGAAAACACCCATTTCATTATACTTGAGAAAATAGCTTAGTTTAGGAGTAGTTGTTTCTTTCCAAAAGGAAGATGCCAATGTGGTGAAAGAACTTGGAGAGAATATTATTTCTGTATGAAGCTCCATCTTTTGGCAGGAGGTACCCAGAAACATTCTATGTGGTAGTGTTATATCTGTTTGCAGGTATATTTAATAGTTTATTCAGATTCTTAATTTGGAAACTCACACATTTTCCCTTCATACAATTTCTACATAGAAACAAAGATTAAAGGTTTAATTGATTCATTGTCAAACAATATAAAATCAGTATCCAGCAGCAATACAATCTAAATCTTTGGCTGTCTGTAGTCAGTAGGAAAAATGGTTTCTTTGTCTTAGTCTTTATTTCCTTTCTTTGTAGTTTTGTTAGGGTATGATTGGACTGCCTCTGAAGTTAGCGCTCAGCATGGTAAAATACATACTTGAGTACAGAGTGAGAACAAATAATAGCCAGGTTTTTTGTAGGAGGGGAGAAAAGGTAAATTGACCTTCTAGGAATGCCTGGAAACTATCTTTCAGTGTATCTCAATTACTGGACATGTCAGTGACCATTTGTAGTTCTACGCTGATACATCCTTACGGAATCCAGTGTTTCTGAAGTAGCACAGTGATCCTCATGGTGTTCCCTCTCCCACTACCAGAGGATCTTTTCTTGAAGGAGAATGTGTCTGTACATTAACACCAGAAATGTCTCCACAGCATGTTATTCTTTTGGCTTGATCTGTCTCTGAAAGGACTGCCTAAGCTCTCGAACAGTGCGTATAAGCTCTTGAACAATGCTTGTCTATTTGTTCTCCTCTTTTTTTACTTTATCTTCACAGATTTATTTATTATTTCACAATACCCATTTTTGTTCACTTCTTTCCTTTTTTTCACACCCTTCATCTTAGATTTGACACTGCTGAAAATGAATATTCTTTAGCTAAAACAACTTTGGGGTGGGATTTTTTTCTGTGTATTCTCATTATGCATCTTCTGGAAAAGTGTGTTAACTTTCCATATCTTAGGTATCACGCTCTGGGCCTTCCACTACTACTCAGTGTTTTATGTTAAGTTAATGCTCTTTGCTGCATGCTATTCTCATTTCCTTTTTTCTTGGCCATTCCAGGTAATTGACTTTCCTTGATATTCCTTTCATTACCTTCTTTTTATTCTTCAGTTAAACTGTTTCTGCTTTTGTCCCTTCTTCCTTCTGTGTTCGCTTCCTATTCCAATCTTCTCTTCCCTTTAATATACTCACACAGTTCTTCTGGGCTTGGGCTTCTCTCTATAGTGCTATACATAGTTTCCTTGTATAATAGTGTTAAAAAATAGAGACTTACTCATATTAGAGTTGTAAATTACAAAATATGTGTACCCGTATCATGCAAATGTAAGTTAGTAAGAGAGAGGGCAATTCCAGTAGACCACAGAAAGACATCACTATGTCTCACACATAGCATGATTGCTTCGGTTTGTTTCATTTTAAGCCCTGGTGCTAAGGAGAGAGTGCTGCTGGACACAGGGCAGAGAAAAAAGTGGTCACTGGTTATTAATTGCGATTGTATAACTGGAAAGAATAATGAATCCACCTATTTTCTGGCTGAACTGCTGAGTTTGTTTAATGGGGAATGTTTAATGTATGGAAACGCATTAGGAGCTGCCAATGCTAATAGGAATTTTAATTGAATTCAAGTGTATTGATGATACAGGTCTCAGGACTAATTTGATCTCCTTTCAAATTATCGAGACTGCCTTGTGTAGAAGGAAAGATGTCTCTTCTACATCGATCCCTGCCAATCTGAAATTAAGTAAGGAGCCTCCATATTCTTTGAGAGTCAAGGCTACAAGGCTTAACTTTGGACTGTGCCGTTATTGTCTAAATTGAAATATATTAGTTATTTCTCCTAAATATAAGAAGTTGGACATAGGAAACTTCTAACTGTACCTTCATGTTCGTGACATCCTAGTGCTCTTTAAATCCCCAGTAGCAGTGGTGATGAATCAGGTTGTCCTGGGTTTTGATTGCAAAACTATTTTATCTCCATATCCAGCATTATGGCAGAGCAATGTACCCATTCTTTGTTACTAAACTCTGGTTTAATAAGTGTGTAACCTGCTACGTCACTTCAGTTGTGTATTTAGAAAGAAAACCACTGAATTCTCATGATGAATGATTTGCAGGTTTGTGGGTTTACTGGTTTCAGTTGTGATCATTTGTTTTTCAGAAAAGGATAATATTCAAACCTATCACTTGGTGGAACTTTAATTTAAAAACATTAAAGCAAGCCATCCATAATGGCTGCTACTTCTACATTCATTTAATGGAGCTTTTAGCTGTATCACTGTATTATTGGTTTCCTTTTTTTTAAGTACTTAGAATGTATTACTGCTTTAATGCACTTCATGGAACATTGCAAAACACTTACTTAAATTATTTTACTAATGCTAAGCAAGGGTTGCTGCATTATTAAACACCAGAGGGCAGGCAAATTAGTATAAACATGAATTTAAAGCATGTTCTTCAGGCACCTGAATGTTTTATATAGCACGGCAAAACCACAGAAATTTATAGTAGTGCAACATTACCAGCAGAGTGTATTACAAATATAAGTTCAGATTTTAGTACAGTTCAAAGTCAGATTTAGTTTCAAGTTTATCCTTATTTATGATACATAATTTCATCCCCAAATGAACTTAATTAAATATGTAAACTACAGAAAGTAGTACATGCTTTTATAAAGCAAAGCATTAGTCAAGTTAATTCAACAAATACTACAGCTGTTTTTGGGCTACTGTTCAGAACCACTGAAAAGCTCCATGGCTTTCTTACTATGGATGACAGGCTTCCTATCTTTCATCTAATCCTTAGTGTCTTTATCTTCCCACATGAGGACACTCAAATCCATATTTTCCTCAGCTGTATTTTCTAAAATTGGTATTACCCTCTCTGCCCTCCTCCAGTTACTCCCCACTAGCCAATATCATTCTTAAGATCTGGATAAGGTATGCTGGATCTATCAGTTGTGTTTTCTTTACCGTGGTAATTACTCCTTGTGTCCTAAATCAAACATTATTGTGGGATAACATGTCCCAGAAAGTTTTCCCTTTAATCTGCTATCACACCATTGACTTGTGTTTGTTTTGTGATGAATTGATGAGTAAATTCTCCCAGTACCATTCTACCATACAGATAATTGCTCCCCATGTGCTCTTTTCAGTATCACTTAGAAAAAATTAAACAGCAGTATTTGGTAATACTAAAAATGTCGTGCAGGGAAATTAAGAAAACAATAAAAGATAATGGTTTTAGGAACAGCAAAAAGAGGAGATGTCAACGAATAGCACAGCCATCCTGTATTTTGCTTTTAAACAGGTAGAGGGCTTCTGCACAGCCTATTAGACATGGCTTTTAAAAAATACTTCTATTTCTTATTAATATTTTATACATTCACACATTTGATGCTGTTAAAGTTAATATATGTGCTAATAAAAATCTTAATTAGATTAACACATAAGCTCCCAATACATATGTTACTTTAAAGATGTATTTTTCCTTTAAAGGTGGTGTTGCATTTGTAATAAGTAGTACCTTAGGGGGGAAAAAAAATCTCTAACATTCTGTTTATAATCCTACTTCATAGAATTTGTTATATTCAAAAGATAGTATTAATCATGGAATATATTCTACAACTTTAACTAGCTGCACAAAGACTCCTGGTTTCTACCTATTTAGGATGTCTCTATCCCCACAATTTTAAGGTTTCCCTTTTGGCCAGATTGGAAGATCCCCTACCACAGAAGAACTGTTGTGTGCAGGGAAATGGGCAACCATCAGTTTGCCATCTTAAAGGTGTTGAACCATACTGGTCAAGTGAAAAAGTACTTGAAAAGCTAATGCAAATGAGGAATTGTATCTACTCGGAGTGAAAGAAAACCTATGTACATATCATATAAAGTGCAAAAAGATTAAGAAGCAATATACTTTGGATTTTATAATGCACCTGTCCTGCAAGACCTTTAGAACCAGTCTTTCCCTGTTTATGAAAACCATGTGTAGCTACCTCTTACAAAAATTAGCCACAACTTTCAAAGTAAGTTATCTGGAAAAGACCCAAGCAGAAAATAAATTAGGAAATCAAGGGCACAATTTCCCAGGCATTCTTCATGCATAATACTGAAGGAATGGATCCTGATATGCTGCAAAGAATTTGAATGGTTCAGTAGCCAAATGTGAATCTGCAGACATATACCTCAGGATTGTTTTGCAGGTAAAGCCTGCACTTAAAACAACCAGCTGCAATTGCTGCCCAATGAAAAATAATAAATATGGTTCCTGACAGTACTGGGTCACTAAATTAGGTTTCCAAATAAGTAATCACTATAGTTTCATATAATAATTACAAATGATGTAATAATTAATGATACTCCATAGCAAAGGTGTCACTAGCTTGCATAACCCAGGCTGTGCTTTGTGGAAAGTTCAGTGATGACAAGTTTCAGTGAAAAGATCATCAAAATAACACAATCTGTTATCACAGAGGCAAAAACCTGTGGCTGCTGTGCATTAATTATTAAGTCTGCCTAGAGCTATGAAAGAGGCACACAAACAAGTGGCAAAGGCAGTTTGCCAAGATACAGATGGCATTATGTATGAAATAGATACAACCTGAGGACAGCACTGGAGCAGGAATGAAGACATCTGCCGAGTAACACCTCGTAGTTTCTTACACAAGCAGATGGGGCCAAAGTCTACAGAAGCTTGGAAAGAACACTACCTGTCTGGTGAAAGTGAGATAAAAGTAAATTACATGAAATAAAGGACAAATAGAATGTCACTGATGGAATAGAGGTAGTGTTATGCAGGGAGAAAATATTCTTCCACCCACAGAAGCAAAAAACTGCTTTGAGAATCACTGTATTTGAATATCACCACAGGCTAATCAAGACTCTGTTAATTCCTTCTTCTGCCATGGTATGCAGCACAAAACAAAAGAACTTGACAGGAGAAGGATAGTTTATGTTAAATCTGATGAAAAATACCCAGCTTAGAGAAAGAGAAAGCAAGGTAAAGAATACGGGATTTTAACTACCGGTACTTACTCCTCTCATGGATTGCAGTAGCTCTCTTGAGCAGTTCTCTGATGAAAAAAATGCTTGGCTGTTTCCCTTTGTTCCTGATTTTAATTTGTTCAGTTACTGAGCTACAGCTAGATACAAATACTCTTTTTAAACATAATTTTAATAGTATGTTGTTTGGTTTTTTTTAAAGTGACTGAAATCGTTGAGCTGTGAATACTAAGAAACAGGTTAAAATAATTAACTTTAAAGAACACCCTTAAAAACCCCCTCACCCTTTCATGTAAAACTCATCACATTCTTAATTAGTTTCAGGATATTGAAGGACGACGTGTTATATCTCAGGTAATAAAGCAGAACTGTACAGACCCAGGAAATGAAAATGAATTTAATCTCCACAATATCTTTTACAAACAAGAAAATCATGTCAGAGATTCCTGAAAAAATTTTTTGTCATTGGTGTACGTATTGAGACTTCTAATTTGAAAACTGGCTGTCATGAATCAAATAATGACAGAGCACCTTGTGGTTGGATTCCTCTTGATAGTCAGCAACACCAAAGGAGAGGCATGGTCTAAAATTCCTAATGCAGTCCTTAAATCTGGTAATTCACAAAGCACTATATTATGATAAGCTACCTATGAATTAATCAGAAGTCAGTGAACACTAACAAACAGCAGTGATTTCATTTCCTTAAAAAGAGCTCATTAACGTGTTGGCTTCTGATCTTTTGACAGCAAAGATCTTGCTGTGGAAAGTAGTGGGTATGGTTTTTTGTTTGGCTGATTTGTTTTTCTTTTATCAAACAGCTAATCACAATCAAGGACTCTTGATGTTTCTTAAAGTGTCTTTAACTTTGAAATTTAAGCAGTGCATTTTCTTAACTTAGTCTATATATAAAAGCTTGTATGTCCAAGTTACTGGAATGTGTGTTCCGTCGGGTATTGGAAATACGAGTGACAGAGGACAGACTTGAACTGAAGTTTATTCCTCAAACTGAAATCTATAGAAATACAAGTAGTATCTGCATACACGCCAAATTTACAAGCAATGATGGAGGATATTAACGTGAATCCACACTTACAAGCCACCCAACTTAAAATCTTAGTGGCTGAATAATAGAAATATCCTGTCCGTAATACTGTGAGTTGTGCAGATGGTTGAAAAATGATATGTGATCTCATGCAGTGCATGCTGAGTTAACAAGAGAATTTAATTCAAGAAAAATAGTACATTTTAGTTCCACCATATGTGTGATTATGTTTTCTTCGTACCCATGGAGAATCCCTGATGTTAGAAGCAAACTATGATAGCCCATTAACATGTCCTCTTTTAAATAATTTATTTAAATGCAAGAATCTTAATTTTTTTTTTGCACAGCAAAGATAATGGCTGCACTTGGATATTCTTGGGTTTGGTTTCTACTTGTGAGCAGAAAACCAAAATAGAAGTACTGCTCATTTCTCTCCTGTGAACAGTCTTTGGGTTCATAAACCATTGTGGATAAAACAAACTGCTGTCAGAATAAGAAGTGTAGGGCAGAAACAGGTAGGAGTCATTTGTTGTCTTCTTCCCAGTCTTCCTCACCAGAAAACCTACTGCACCTTGCTTCATGTAAGATTCCTGTCCAGCAGAACCAAATCACAGTCCTTATGTTGATCACAAGTCTTCCAGCACTTGAACCCATCTTCTAAAATTTTACGTCTAGTTGTACAAATACTTTTCTTTCTATCTTGTACATTAACAGCTATGGTACCTCTTAAAATGAGAGAATTCTGATTTGTTTACCTACAGAAATACTTGTTTTGGTTACAGTGATGAAAGGATCCCTTGACGTAAAAGAATGACTTATAAAAATACGGAAACAGTTTAAATATAATCAATGAAAAAATAAGTTTCCCTAGAAAAGTACTGAAACTTTCATCATGTGTTTATGAAAACTTAAAAGATATTTTTCCCCTTCACTCTCCAAGTTTGGAGAGTGGATTTTATATTTTATATAATCTATAAAATTCATGAAATAATGCGTTAGTTCGAAATGCAAATGTTCTGGAGAGTGTAGAGCAAGTGTTTAATTAGCTTAATTCCAAACTCTAGGCTCTGTCAAAAATTATCTTGAAGATAAATTGTATAATGGTGACAAATGATGATCTGGCCTTTCCAAATGGCCTTCTCACATTTAGACAATTTAGTTGATGAGATTTCGTTTGTCCATTCATGGGAGGGGATTAACCTGAGTTAATCTGTTCATGCTGTTAGGGGAAGCAGCAAATATTTAAGTTTTAAAATTTTCTCTTTGAAAAGGTGGTGAGCTAATGAAGTTTGAGTATTTGGCCCTGACAAAGGCCTCTGGCATCCATCAGTTTGGAGGTACATCTCTTCAGAAGGCTATCTCAAGAACATTTCCTCTTATTCATCCTGCTCTTTAAACACTGAAGTGAGGCCTGTTGAAATCCCTAATACTAGTAAGGACTTCTTTCTATCTTTAGTAACACCAGGGGTTATCTAGATTGTTTCAGTAGGTTATCCCAGATGCACTGCATTTGGTGTTTACTTTCCTAATTAGATTATCACCCTAACTTCAACTTTGGTATCTCCAATAAGCAGACAACAGTCAGAAAATGCCTCTGATTCTTTTCAGTGCAGATCATGCTTTCAAACATGCACAAACTACTTGGCAGTTGTTTAGTATATTTTCTGTCTGGCAAATTTATTATCCCCAAATTTTTTGGGATAACTGTTTGGGAGATTCCAGTCTTCTGTTTGCTTCATCATGGTCATTGCAGCATCCATATGGGTCACTTCCTTGGCCTTTCAGATTTCTTACGTGCTTATTAAGATGTTTTCGTCTGTCAAAGATCCATAGTACCAATTTGTATGTTCCTACAGATCTTCTCTTTGCTTCTTTGGCTACGTACTGACAGCTGCTATCAAAGAAAAATGCATTTTAGTTATTCTCACAGAAATTAAATTCTCTAGTCTCAAGGTATAAGCAGTCCAAGCCCATCCAAGATGACTGCGGATGGAGACTACACATTATTAAAATGTCTGGTAAAAGACCTTTAATATTCTGGAAAAAAGTGTGATGTGATGAGAGAAAGTGCTTTTACTTTCAGTTTCTAGAAACTTTCATATTTGTTAGTTTATTATTAATTTTTTTGAATATATTGAATTTTGAATAATTGAATTTTTTAAGGTATTCTCAAGTGTTCTTTCTAGGTTGCTTTCTCTATCGTGTTATCTGTCATCATCTGTACTTTACACTTTGGAAAAACAAAAAGACTTTGTATTTTCACAGAACAGTCATTGTCAGAAAGATCAGAACACTTTGTATTTTTCAGATCACTCTGAAGTTATGCTGTTGACACTGCTTTGACTGAATTTTTCATTTTCTTTGACCTGTAATGTAAAAGTTGTAGCAGTCATTTTCTTTCAGCTCTGTTGACACTGCTGAAGGTGTTGGGAGTTTGGAAAATTAGGTCAAATCTGGACGCTAAAAAGGCCTAGATGCTTGGGGATAGATTGGTTGCATGCCACAAGTTGAATTGTTTCAGCCATGAAGAGAGAATAGTTGTTGCCTCTTGTATGCCAAGATAAAGTTCTGAAGTAGTAAAGGATGCAGCCTCTGGCTTCTATTGTCATTAACAGAATATTGCTGTCTGTTAGAGTAGTAGTACCATAGGCTGACCCAGGACAAGAATCAATCACTTCTACAGACAGAATATGCTTAGGCAAGCATTTTTTAAGGGGAGCTGCAGAAGGAAGGGAGCTGAGCAGAGTGATTTTTTTTTTTCCGTGTGTGTACTTTTTGGTTTTTTTCCTATTTCACACTTAAATGTTTAGGAAATATTTAACTTAGGAAAACAAACTCTTTTATTACAATAGCTGCCAATGTAGTATGCCTTAGAAGTCTCTTCAAATGTCAGCGAAATACCAGCAGCATATAAAGGTACCTTTGTATGTTGCTTTCCAGCAAAGGCAGCAGCCTGCAATGAATGTAGGTGCCATTTAATGAAGTCAATCTTTCAAACATCGTCTTCTCAGCTTTTTTTGTATAGTTTGACTTAACACTGCTAACTGTCAGCCCCAAGAGAATACAAAGAGGAGAGGCAATCTGACACAGTTAAGTGTGGAAACTTCATGTACGAGTTTTTAGTACATGCACATCAAGTTCTCAGCATCTTCTCATTTTGAGAATGATGTACTAGACTTCCAGTCTTTTCTACAGTTGGTTATATTTGGGTTTGAGGTGGCAAGGCAGCGATAACACCTAAGACGGACCAATCTTTCTCATCCTGTAGCTTTAGTGGGCTTTGAATTAAGTTGTAATACATTCTGGGCATTGTGAAGGAGGAGCTTCTATAAGCAGGGAGAAAATCCCAAAATACCATTTGCATCCCAGAATATAATTTTCTTATAAATAAATGAGATCACTAGAAAAGACAAAAAAAAAAAATTCCTTTGAAAACGTTTTTATTATCTGTGCTTGCAGAATGGAATCATGGCACTCAAAAATATCCTAGAATATGGAATTCAGCTCAAAATATGCAACGCATCAGATAATACTGTAAATAATGAAAATATATGCATGGTATAACAGTAATTTACATCTCCGTAGCAGTTCTCTCTAGATTCTCAAATTCCTTAATGCCTGTAAAATATTTTATGTTGTCCATGTCAGTAAGCTGGAAATTATCATTATTTGATGTACTTGTGAAGAAAGCAAGACACAAAGATGTAAGACAACTACTAGAAAGTGTATGGCAAAGAAAGGAACAGAATTGTTATCAGCCGCTTGCAGGGTTTATGCTGTAATAACAAGGCTGTTTTCATAAGCGCACTAATAGGGTAGAAGGTGCTTGTGTGTGTGCACAAGTGAATATATTCTAAATTTGTTTCTGTTATCAGACTGCTTGTGTGATTATGTTGGTAGAATACCACAATAGATATAATGTGAAGAAGACTCCTAAACAATTGGCACAAGCTAGTGTTTTGAAGACTTAGAAAAGTCTTGAAAAACCATTTTGGTTCCCTTTTAGAATGGTAAATATCCAAGTTGTTCTGTGAACACAGTACTTATTTCATTGTACTGCCCACAGAATTTTAATTTTAATTGGCATCATCAGAGTACCCTCCATCTGCACTGTGTTCTGAAAACTTACTTTCTAGGCTGCTCTGTTGTACCTTATTCATATCTGAGTTTTACATAGGTGAGCATCTTTTTCTTTATTTAACAGAGAATAAAGTAGCTTAAATTGTTTTTCTCACTTTATTAGTGGCATTCCCAATTTCCTCATTTGTGTCATTTGTAAATAACTGTATTTTTAAAAGAATTTGAAAAGTCATCCTAATTTTATTACCACCTGATTCCAACTCAGTCTAGCTTCAATAAAGTTGAGTTTTGATACTGGTTGAAATTGAGACCTGTTCACCTGTTGCTGTAGAAGGGCAGCTTCCTTTATCTCACAAAAGGACCATAGTCTGGAGGAAAATGTCAGCATTCTGCTTAGAAGCAATCTCCAGAACATTTCATTGATATTTACAAATTCCAAGAAACAGTCTCTCAAGTAAGAAAAACTCTAGATTACCACTTCAGCAGAAATTGAATTCCATGTTAAGCAACAACTTATTACAAATTAAAGATAATAAACTTTCTGTTGGTATGATTTTGAAATGAAAGACACAGGAAGTGTTGGTTTGTTCTTCCCTCTCTAATTAGTTAACACTAACATGGTTTGATAAAAGCAGCACAGTTCTGTATAGGAATAGCTCATGCAATAACAGCAAACTAATCACTGTTTAACAAAGTGCTGTCTTCTCAACATACAAACGTATATTTTTCATTAACAGTCACAGTGAAGCCTTTCATACTGGAGAAGATCTTCACATAGAAATTTCTTTCTGTATTCAGCTCAAGAGGGCCAGTATTTCAGAGGGAGTGAAAGGAAAATTGTGATGACTTTTCCCATTAACTTGTTCTAGCTTGTGTGGAATCACAAGTCACTTTTGTGATTAAAAGAAAAGCTTTGTCCCTAGGCTTCCCAGAAAAAAGCAGTTTTCTGCACAGGAGAGCGAATTGACATGCCATAATGAAAGGTCACTGAGCATAGTGTGTTCTGACTTCTGAACTTGAAATTTTAAGGGTTCCTGTAAAGAAACTGAGAGAACAAAACATGATCTTCTATTCCATCATTGCTGTAAACAAGCCAAAGGGGGATTCTTAAACATATTTTGGACTAAAAAGGATATGACATTTTCAGATGTTTTGCTGTTGCTTATTGATAGTTGATATAAAAATATATCTTGAGTGGAGGCCAACAGTTGACACAAATGTTGAGGAAATGTTGTTTCCTTGCCAATAAAGTCTGTATTATTTGCTTAAAATATTAATTATAAAGAAAACATCAAATTTTTCCATGAAGTGAGTGAGGCTACTTCCATGAAGTAAACAAGGTCAATCTGCTAGGACAGATGTTTTCTGAGCACAGTATGCGACATATGATGTGAGCTTCTGCTGGTCACTGCAGCAATCTCTGAAGCTTTATGGGCCTCCCTAAAGGCCCTTTTAGCAATTTGAAAGAAAGCTAAATAAAAATGCTTTTAGGTCAAAACACCCAGCCTCTGCAATTGGAGAAAACACAACGTTTTTCTTTTATAAAATGCTTGAATTGCCTCTGTTCACAGATCTGAAAAATACTGTTGAGAACAGGAATGATATTTGCTGCACTTAAACAATAAGTAAATAAAAATAAGTATTAACTTATTTGTAAACAAAGTACCCAGTTGCCTTCAAAGTCTTGTTTGATCTTGTACACTTATTAATTTGGAGCTGGCTCAGTGTTTGCATTCTGACTGTCTGCTTCCTGGGAGGTTAAGTGCCTCTCTGGACTCGTGAGATTCTTCAGGTTTTTCCCAAATATCAGTATTTTTGCTAGCAAAATGAACTGTTGGACTTTCTGCAGTGTATATTCTTTCATGGAGAAACATCAGAACAAATGTATATCTTTTAAAGATTTTGTTAAATTTTCTTAGAATCAGAATTTAGTTTATATAATTAATACTAAATACTAAATAGTCTGTCCATCCATTACAAGATATTTGGACAATGCCCTAATAACAGGCTTCAACTTTTGGTCAGCCCTGAAGCAGTCAGGCACTTGGACTAGATGATCATTGTAGGTCCCTTCCAACTGGAATAGCTATCGTATTAAAGAAAAAATTTGCTCAAAGGAAAAAATTTGCTCCCCTCCCATCCGTGACCTAACTCCCCAAGTTTCTGCTTGGTTAATGGTACAGTCACAGTTTCAAACATTCTGAACCACTGGCTTTTCCCACAATACTTTAACAGTAGGTGGGTTTGGCATCTGTCAGCAGATTTGTTTTGCAAGTGGTTAGGTTATGTCTAAGTGTTCCAGTTCTGACCAGACTGGTTTGGACAGAATTTTGTGTTAAACTTCCACTTTCACCTTGGAGTTCTTTGGATATGGGGACTCGGGGAAGGGAGTAGGGAATTACTGCTTTAACCACTGAGTCTGGAGAAATTTAGTATTTTATCATATCAGAAGTCAATGAAATAAGCACTGATCTTGGTGATAACCTGCTTTCTCAATTTCATTGCAAGTATCATATCAGAATATTTAATGCTCTAATTTCTTTTATTTTACGGTGTGAATGTGTTCTGAATAATGCTACAAAGAGATTTGACCTTAGATCTCAACTGAGATGCTGTACCTTTCATGTTTAAAAATCCAATACCTCATCTCTCAAGTGTAGCTAAATGAGACATTTTTAAAGTGTTAGATAACATAACAGAAAATGTTAGTCCTCACTAGTTATTCTTTACAGTCTTGTAAATGGCACTCTGAGATTTCATATTCATTGTGTCAGATTGATTTCTGGTGCCATTTCAGTTTGCAAGATACTTCTCTTTCACTGCAGGCACTCACATTTAAGCTGTTTCTTTTCATTTTGTGCATAATAAGCCAAATTATGACCTCACATACTTTTGCCACTGAGTTGTCTTGAGGCTGTGCCCTAATTCATTTACAGCAATTGAACAATGCAATGTCAGTGGTGAATTACTTTAATGTACCACGTCCTGTAGAGCAGTAGCTGTTGCTGACCACTCGCAATCAGTAGTTTAAGTTATTTTTCTTCCTTTCTGCCAGTGCACTTGATCACAGACTCTGTTTCAAAACAGCCATTTTAATATAGTATTTCTTGTACTGAAGTATCCCTTTTTAACTACGGATAAAATGAGAAGTCAGGGAAGAAACCATCTTTGCATGATTATCTGTCTGTTGTGGTTCTGTGGTTGGCAGGAGCTTTGTGACCCCACTAGGAGTCCTGTAGATTGGTTTCCACGCAGCGAACCAACTGGAAAGCTTTCACAGACACATATTTCAAGTTATGCTTCAGAGGAGGAAAGAAAAATGGAGACAGTGATGATAATTATAAAGATGGCTGAGGACTGACTTGAAGAAAGGGTTCATTTGATTACCACAGTAAAGGGATCCGTTTGCCAACAAGAAGCATATCATTAGAAGTTTTCAATTCACTTCATTTGTAAAATAAGAATTTTTTCAGAACAAACATTTTCTTTTATCTTGATAATCAAAAGACCTCTTGTCAAAGTAAAGATGACACTTGACATCTGAAAGCAAATGCAAAGATGAAGTGGAGTAAGAACATTGCATATGCAGTTTGAATAAAATAATTCCAAATACGCAATTAAAAAAAAAGGAATTTGAAGCTAATTATTCTTAGGCATAACATTCACTTTACTTTTTCATATTATTGTACTGAAGTCACCAGACCATATATATAAAAATGGTCATTTTTGCATGATATCAGAATTACCACTTTATGGTGTGCAAGAACTGTTTTCAGTGGTGTCTAAGCCATTCATGGCATTTGTGTACTTGTGTGAATTAGTACCAGGCTTTCAAAGTCACATAATCTCCTGAAGACAGTGATAGACGCTAGAAGGATTCTGAAGAGCATCCAGCTTTCTGTAGCTTGCTCAGAGAGAAAGAGGTGGTTGCTTGGGTGAGATGTGCCAGGTGACAGTTCCACCATAATAAAAAAATTGTTGGCCAGATTGACCCATCTGCCTTCTGGTCTTTTGTTAGCTGCCAGAGTAATGGGAGAATCTGGCCCAGTAACTCTAGCATGTTAGTTACTTGCAGTCTATCTTCTTGGCAGGCAGATGTTCTATTAATTAATTTTTTTCTGTAGTAATTCATCACAGAATATTTAGGTCTTGTGGCTTGTGGTTTGGAAAAGGAATACTCATTTTCCTAGTTCATGAGGCAGAAACAGAACAGGACCAGATGTTCCAATGAGGCAACACTACTAGAGAACAATGAATAGCTACATCTTGATTGCCTCAGTCTACTGCACATTGTTCAAAAACACTGTCTGTGTGTGCATGTGTGTGTAGTTTTTCCCAGTTGTTAAAGCCTTGCAGTTAGAGCACAACAAGAACTTTAGATCACCCCAGCAGCAGTGCATACAAACATTGGCAGAATCTTCCATTTGCTTGTGATTGGCTTTGAGTCCCAGTGTCACAAGTCATTTCTTCTAGTTTGTCAAATAAAACTGTGTGTAGCACAGGCTGCTGTTTGGATTCCTCCTTTCCTGTGTGGAGCACGTTGGCTGCTGACCAGTGGGTGAGAATCAGCAGTGTGGTGTCTGGGATGATGGCCTTGACAGGATGGATTTTTGGCAATTCATCAGTGAAAATCAACAAAACATATTTATGCAGGTGATTTCATAGAATCTATTACAATAACAGTGAAACTCCTGTCTTTCATCATCCTAGTTGTGTATTAGGCACAGCACAATTTTTCAACATACAAGCTTTTGTCTTTCTACACTAAAAAAATTACAATTAAAATCTAAGAAACTAACAATGAAAAAAAAAATACAGATCAAAACATGTCCATAAAAGAGATCTTACTTTTTATTAAAATTAATGAATTAATTTTTGACATAGTTTTGTAAATTTTAGTATTTGTTTTCATGGCTGGACCAGACATCTCAGATATCACTTTGGCTGCTCAAGTATTTCCTGTACTTTTGTGTATTTTGGGAGTTGAACTAGATGATCTCTGAAGGTCCCTTCTAACCCTAATGATTCTGTGATTCTGTATTTTTACCCCCTTTTCTCCATTTGCCTTTCCCCTCAATACAAGTTTTCTGAAGAAGTGGAAGCCACCAAAACCACCAAGGACATATTAGCTGAATTCAGAGTTGGAACAGAATCAGCTACACTGTAAAGTACCATCATTTTAATTATGTTTTGCTTCTCAACATGAGTTTGTAGATTGTTTTTAAAGATCTTACTTTCCAGCTGTGTTTTACTCTTTCAACCTGATACTAGTTTTTTTTTACCTGTTCAAATCTGCCTTTAAGATTCAAATTCCTACATGATTTTCTACAATTTACAAATTTGAAATTGACTATTGCTGGCACTGAAATGTAAATGTTCACTGCTTATCTTGGAGAAAAAAACAAAAGCATAAGATTAAATGAAATCATATGATGGATTTCATTCACAGAAGTTAATTCATATTTGTTGTTGCTGACATTTGCATGAACAGAGGTTGCTCTTGCCATTCTGCACAACACAGGTCTGTCACAACACAGGCTCCTCTCTAGAGGGAGGAAAGGTAGCTCTCATGTCTTTGGAAGTTAGGGAACAAGCTCAAGGGAAAGAAAAATTGAGAGACTATAGGTTTGGGCAGGCAAATACAGTAGGGACCAGGGAGCCTGCTTACAGCTCATGCTGAGACTGAGAGTGCCTGAGGAGCTGGGAAAAAGCAGCCAGGCCACAGAAGTAACAAGAAGCATTTCCTGGGGACTGCAGAGTTTACTGCAGTTGCTTGCAGACAGACCGGAAAATAAGAATCCCCTGCAGGGACACAAGGGGCATTGAGATATGGAATGTCTCCCTTTCCATATATGTTATCCCAGTCTCTTTGAATTTTATGTGATTTAAAAAAAAATCCTCCTAGTTTGTTTTCTAATAAAAACTTTGTTGTTATTCTGATGAGGATTAAAAGTGGTTCAGTATTCATTGCAGAGAAATTATAAGTAGATCCACCTGAAAATGAATAGGAGTGTCACTAGTAGGATTTAAATCTAAAAAACAAAAACATGCTTTCTGCACTATCTTGCTAAATATACAGAGATATGAGATTTACTTTGTTAAAAGGTTGTAGTGGAAAGAATCATGGGCTACGTAGCAAAACTGTTGAAACTGCTGTCTAAATCCATTACTTCTAGTACTAAAGTCTTGGTAATTGAGACTAAAACTTTAACTTTCTCTAAGAGCAAATTTCTTTAAAGCAGAGATGCTAAATAACTCTGGGGAAAAAAATAATAGTGTGATTCAGAAAGACTGTGGAACTACTATGCAAAAAGTAAATTTGACACTGTCTTATGTGCACAAAAGTGTTATTTTAAGAAAAGGAGATAGGCAGATGTCACGCACTCCATTATATTTTCACAATAAGGTAATACATACGATTGAAAATACTGCAAGAAAAGGAGAATAGTTTTGCAAAAAGTGATTTCAGGATTTCCCTTGGCTTCACAAGTTAGGATTTTGCTGTAATAAGTGATAATGCAAAACATATTATTATGTAGCAGCAGTACCACTAGACGGCTTCCACAAAGATGTTAATAGGATTTTCAAACTCTTTCATGTCCAAAAACAAAGGTTGAAGTACAAGATTTACTCAGTGGGCTTATAAAATGTGTGTAAAAATACCCATAAACCTTTCTAGCACCATATCCTCAAGTGTCGGATACTTCCTTATACTGTAATCTTCATTAATTCATTTTAAATGGTATTTAGGATTACTGTATGTCTTAAGAAAATACGTGTTTGGAAATGCTTAAAACGTAATGCAAATGCTGTAACTTCTCAATAAGTAACTTTATCCAACATGGCTGCTCATAGTGGGTATATTTACACACGCTTCTCTGTCTACAGATAAGGTTTTCAAATACGTGGATTATATTGAATGCAAGCAACTCTAAAAAGACTTCTTCATTAAATATATTTGGCTAATTTAAATCAAACTGTCAAATTATTCTATTTTGTCTCTTCAGCTGCTCAAATACATAATCTTGCTCTAAGGCACTGAAATATTAAAATGTATTTTAACAGAAGTCCAACCTTAAAGAATAATATGCTTACACTTGCTCCAAATTAACTCAGAAAAGTCTCTCAGTCTTTTCTGGTAATGTGTAAACTCTGCAAGAGGAGCTGTAGAAGAGTGAATTCTCCCACTGAAAGACCAGCCATAGGTTGTTATCAATACCAATAAAAAGCCACAAAGATGATTGACTGAAACACATTTGAAAAGTGCTGCTGGCTGATCTAATCTAAGCAGTTGTGCCATTTTTTTTAATTTCCTTTGTAATAATTGTTTTTATTAATTTATTGTTACCATAAATGTTTTTAAGTGGTTATACTAGATGTCTCACTGAACTTTCTCTGTATGCTTACACTGCCATCTATAGGGTACATTTCTTCCCCCCCCCACAGTCTGTACAGTTACATGCAGTAGCATGGCATATACAAAAGTTGCGTTGTGTGGCTTTTATACTGACTGTTTCAGTTGTGGACCACAGAATAGTATGCATGCAAGAAGTGTGGGGAGTTTAAGAAAACAACATTTTCTGAAAGATAACAGATACTAGAAACTAGATTTTCCAGAGTAGGTGAATGGCTACTCAGTGTCATACTTTAATAAATCAGTATCTGGGCGGCTTGCTTCATCAGCCCAAGTGCTGATGCAACGGATTATATCATATTGGTCAGCTGTGCAAGTGGGAGTACATGAGAAGAATATTCCCTTATGTCTGCAAAATAGTTTCTAGATGCTGTTTAAAATTGAACTTCCTCGTTCTGAAAAGCTTGGTTCCCTCCAGGTTAACATTTTTTCCCTTTTACCAGTGTAACAAGGTGGTCAGCCACAGGGCTTCCTGGGACCAGTAACCTGAGAGAGGTTTAGAGACTGACTCAAAGTGTTTTAAGTATTTTAATCTTGTCTCTGATCTACTGGAATTTCAGATCCATCCAGTATACAGTTTTGCAATAATCTTTGTATTAAAAATACCGTTACATAAGTACATGAATATATATTCTTACAACAATGTAGAAAAATAATTATACAAAATAAGTGATACTGATTAGATACACTAAACTGCAAGAGAATACAGGTATATATGGATGTTCAGACTGAAGGAAAATATATTCAGGGCTCCAGTAATTTTGGAAAAAAAGAAGAAACTGTTTTATAGCTAAGGCAGACCTGTGCCATTATGTATGTGTGCCTTTTACAAGGAAACAGTGATTTCTCATTTAAAGTACATGAATTGATAGTATCAAAATACGCAGTGCATGTTCTATGATATCTTAAGTTTTCTAATGGCTGGAAGCTTAGTCTAGACATTTTCAAATACTTTTCACTTCAGAAAGTTTTTAGTGGCCAAGATATGTACACACATATGTATATGTGTATGTAAAAAGTTCTGTTTGCTTCCTTGGCTTTTTGCAATTTCTTTGATAGAATGTGTGGAATTGGCATAAAGGTAAAGAAACAGCATGAATCTCAAAATTCAAACACACAGTACTCTGGTACTATCACTTTTCTGTGACTATTATTGCTGAATGCTTTACCTTATGATAAGTCATGGTCCAGTGTCACATACATCTCTGACAGTATTACTCTTGAGAAAAATGGAAGAACCTGGGGATAGAAAATACCTGCAGTTTGTCTGCCTAGATTTAATTCTGTAAGTGTATACTTAAAGATGCAGATTGTTATGTTATCTTTAGACAGCAGGAAAGCTTTTATGTGTTCCATTCTTGCTACAACATCTATTGGACTAATTCAATTTCTTGCAATGTCCTTTAAAAAGACTAGATTTTTAGTATTGTTCACATGTAAACATGCAGGAAAATATCTTTAAAATTACTGTGAGTCTTATTCCTATGAAGCGAAGCTATTTCTTTCAAAACAATAAATTCTAGGCAAAAATTAGTGGCTGATGAATACAGTAAGGATTATGAATGCACTGAAACCTTTTTCATAATCTGCATAAAGTTTCTGGAAAGAACCAGCTGAACAAATTGTATCTTCTCATCTATGAAATTAATATTTTTGGATTGTAATGAGAATTGCTTTCTGTTTCTCATCCAATTCATCTCAGATTAAAAAATAATAATAAAAGACAGAAACCAAATCCTGTTCATTTCAGTTACAATCTCATACTATTAGAGCACATATTTTGTGACAGAGGAATAGTTTTCAGCAGTAGGGCTTTTAGTACCAAATGAATTTCAAAGTAATACACAGTAGTGCTCAGTGAACTATTGATACCCATCTGTCCTCCTATGAAGATGACCTTTAGAACTCTAAGGGCCAATGTTGCATGACATTGTGTGTGGACACTGCTCTTACAGCTTCATAATGTCTTAGTGCTGATACATCGCTATTGTAAGATGCTTTATAATTAAGACTGTTGGGGATTTTTATTGGCATGAAAAGTGTAAATCTCAGTAAAAGATACTTTACAAAGTATGAAGTTATTCAAAGTGAAGCAGTAATAAGCTGTCCCATCATGAAAAAGATTTCAACAGTCTTTTAGCCAGACAGCCTGGGAGTTTTGGGAACCTGGAGACTGTATACTGCGCACAAAGAAAAATAAACTCAGCTGAAAATAAGGTACAATTTACCTATTAACTTGTTACTGATAGAATTTTTTGCAATGTTAGCCTTTTATAGTTCATGCTATTTGGGGGGGCAGAGGGGGGTTGGTTTGGGTTCTTTTTAAAGTTTCATTTTTTCTACAATTAAAAACGTTTGAGAAATACTATCTTCATACATTCCAAGGTCTGAAAATACATTAACACTTTCACTGTACACAGCCAATGAACCCATTTCATAATTATATTTGCATAAGGAAATTTTGTATGTTACATTTCTTGGGAATAAAACTTGTGTTTCTTCTGAAGTCAATTATAGTAGCTTGTTCTTACAAAGTAAGCATTGAGATTTGTGTCTCTGCTAGACAATAATTGCAGGGATAACCCAAGTGTTAATACATTGTTACTTAATATCCTTCTTGTATCGATTAGCCCTTAATATCCTCGTCATATGTATAAGAATTGAGTCCAAGTATTGAACTTTTATGCATAATTGCTTCTTTCCTTTACCTTTCCCATTTTATCTTCCTTCACATTAACTTTTATTTTTATTTTTTTTTCCTGCTATTTCTACAAAATCCTCCCTATATTATCACTTTCTAGAAGCTTTTCTGGAATCAAATTACTGTTAAATGCTGTTAGAGTGGAGCTGCTTCAGAAGAATTTTGTCTATAAATATTAAAGAATGTAATGTTGAAATGAATTTAACATTTAATTTCAGTGCATTGAGAACAGCAAGAAGTGAAAGTGTATTTGCAGCCATTTTCTACTTTGCATACCTTGGCATTGTTGGTTCAATCTGCTGTTTTAAAGAAGTCCAGGTGGATTTACAGAACCATAGAATAGTTAGGGTTTGGAAAGGACCTGAAGATCACCTAGTTCCAACCCCCCTGCCATGAGCAGGGACACCTCACATTAAACCATGTTGCCCAACGCTGTCCAACCTGGCCTTGAACACTGCCAGGGTTGGAGCATTCACAACTTCCTTGGGCAACCTATTCCAGTGCCTCACCACCCTCACTGTGAAGAACTTCTTCCTTATATCTAATCTAAACTTCCCCAGTTTAAGTTTAAAGCCATTACCCCTTGTGCTACCACTACAGTCCCTAATGAAGAGTCCCTCCCCAACATCCTTATAGGCTCCCTTCAAATGCTTGGAAGGCTGCTCTGAGGTCTCCACACAGTTTCTTTTTTCCAGGCTGAACAGCCCCACTTTCTCAGCCTGTCTTCATACGGGAGGTGCTCCAGCCCTCTTATCATCCTTGTGGCCTCCTCTGGACTTGCTCCAACAGCTGCATGTCCTTCTTATGTTGAGGACACCAGAACTATACTTAATACTCCAAGTGAGGTCTCACGAGAGCAGAGTAGAGGGGCAGGATCACTTCCTTCGACCTGCTGGTCATGCTTCTTTTGATGCAGCTCCGGTTACAGTTGGCTTAGCTATTTATAATTCATTGCTAACATGTTCATTTATAATATCGGTAACAATTTTTCACTACAAATATGGACTTGTTTTCTGAAAAGTGTTCTTTATACAATACTAAAGTTCCTCTGTTGCTGTCAGCACAATGTGGAAGTCTTTGGCTAGCTAGCTCCCCAGGTGGTTTGCTCCAAAGGAGGACTCAGGTGTGAATAAACATTCACACTCTGTGGACAATTTGTACACCCATACCCATGAGCAAAAGGGCGGGTGAGCAAAGTGATGGTGCAAATTTGCTGGCACACAGCTGCTCTCCCTGGATCTGTACAGCCAGCCTGCTCAACCTGCGGCTTCAAATCATGGCATAACAATCAAGCTGAATGCTTAAGTAAATTAGATTACTTATTTAATTTGACAAGATATATATGGTTAAGTTATGATAACATTAACTGTCAATATGCTGTTAATAAAGAAAATGTCAGGGCCCTGAGCATGTATATGCCCAGAGCAGCTTCCACAAGGACCTCCTCTAAGCCCTGTGGTCCTGAGCCCCTGTCAGTTTCCCTGGGGTCCTCAGCCCTGCCACCATGACACCATACAGTGTTTGTCTCCAGATCCACCACCACCAGGATCTGCCAGCCATGGGCCCTGCTGACAGGCATGACCTGGGTCCATGAAATCCTGGGACCATCCCTGTCCCCACAGCCGTGTCCAGCTATTCTTAGGCTGTCCCTGATCCTGGTTTCTCTCCTGAGTCTGATCCTGCACATCATCATGAGCTGACGTCCCAGCATGGCCTCAGCCCTGTGGGCTGCCCACCCTTAGGGAGCAGCCTGGTTGTCATCATGCGCTGGCAGGATGGGTCTGGGTGTATGGGTAAAAAAAACAAACACCATATATTACCAAAAAGGGGCTTTTTTTAGTTAGGTTCTTAGTGTCATTTTTAAACATTTTTATTTCATGATACCTGTTTATTCAAAGATTTTTTTTTATTTTTTTTTTCTTTACTGTTATATTCTGTCTGGTTTCGAGCAAAATCTGCCAAGTATTAGAGATCTGCATTTTTTCCTTCTGTGTTATGGCTATAATACCAGTGTCTTGAGGAACAGGATTAATCATTCAGGCAATCAGCTGATTAAAGAAATGCAATTTCTTTGGACTGTCAGCATACCTTATTTTTCTCATTATACCTGGTTTAAGGTATATGATGCTACAAGATTTAGGAACTGGCCATGGAAATAATTTGGACTCTATGAAAACTTATTTACAGTTGTGTAAGCACAGCTGGCACCCAGTCTGTACAGTTGGTACACCACTGCCGTACAATTTAGGGTAAGAAAAATGCAGCTGCAGAAAAAGGAGTCTATCCAAATACATTTTGCCTGGTGTAGTTTATATTCTAGCAGTATAACAGAGAAGTTGAAAATGCTTCTAATGTTAGGTCAGATGTAATAACTGCTGTCCTCACTAACCTTTTGAATTAAGGCAGTACAGCTACTGAATAAGTTGTTATATCAAGAAAAATGATGGGGTAACAATTTTAATTAAAGAATATGAATTAATTTCATGAAGGTTTTGTAAAATCATGGAAACCTTGTTTTAATGTAACCAGTACTGCTTCTTGATGAAAACAAAATTGATTTACAGAACACATCATCTTGCAGGAAATACTAAAATGGGACAGAATTGGAATGTTCTTCATAAACATTCTCTTCATAACATCAGCTGTTTTTATACAATCTGGATAATGGACATAAGACTTGCCATTTCAAACAAAAAAAAGATACCTTTAGTCACAAATATTCAAATATTCTCTGTATAAGAATGTTAAACAGTTAAGAAAAAAAAAAAAAGCTAAAACTCCATATTTTTTTTTTAATTTCAGAGCAATTCAAACCATACATTTTTCTTGCCTCAAGATATGATCACATTATATATTTATTGATTCAGATAACTATTCTTCTTTTTTTTTTTTACTGTGACCAGAGGACACGTGTAGATGCTCTTTTCCTCATATATTCCTAATCTATATTTAAAATATTCTTTCTGTCCTAGTCAGGTCAGGTAGCAGTGAGAAAAATAACAATTGTAACTTAAATTAGGAAAAAATACATTAAGTTAACTTGTCAAAGCTCATTCAAACAAACGAGGGACAAAATCATCTTAGCAATAAAAATGGTTATATTTTATGGGGCTATTATAGCAGTATAGTATGTAACCTGCAGTTAGCAGACACTAGGTTCCAACAATTTATTATTATATTATCCATTCATAGACTGAAGGTGTCAGGTACAGCATGTCTTGTTCTGAGCCTCTGTCATTTCTAATTTATGTTGATTGATTTATTTACCCTCATTAAAAAGTATTGTGCGTTTGAGTTGGTTATAATTAAGAGGCATGCATTTTTAATGTAGCTACTTAACTACAACTGTTCCAGAAATCAATATGACCTCTTAAATAAAGAATGCAGGCTATTTGTTGTTTGCTGTAGAAACACGTCTTACTGCAAGTGTGCATGTGCTCAGCTAAGATGGGCTGCTCAAATTCTTATGTATGCACCTATAATTTTATCAGAAATCTTTCTCTTGTAGACAATTGCATCTATTGAGAATCTGTTGGTTTGCCATTGCAAAAGTTCATTTGCATTTTGAGCTAACAATTACCTGAATTCAGCAATAACAGGAATGGGGTATCATTGCAGTGGACCATGTGTTGAGTGGGAAATAATTTCTTTCTTCAGTTACCTACGATTATCATTGCTAAATGTCTTTCAAATAGATATGCTATCATTGATAGGCAACTCCTCTGAGACTGCAAAGGCAAAAATGGACCTAACTGTAAGTAATTTTCCATATTTCATCTTTAAAGTCACTTGCATAAGTACACATGGAAATGTTCATTAACAATTAAATGTCAGTATAGCAGTATACTTTAAAAAATTAACTCTTCATAGCATTGCAGTCTTTCTGATTAAGTTAGTGGTCTTTTTATGATCTCTATTAAAGATAAATAAAAGATCTAATACTAAGACTACAAGTCTTTGGTTTTGCTAAAACATGAGGGTTAAAATGAACATTTTCTTAAGGAAAAAGATCTAGATCATTAAAGATGATCTATTCAAATTTAGAAGTGTGATATTTTTTATCCGATTTTCATTGGAAAAAAAAACTTTTTTTTTTCTATTTAGCAATAACACTAAATAACCTGTATTATTAAGTATTAATCAGGAATTCTTAAACTGAAAGTATTTATTTTGAGAAGAATGTTTGCTTAAAACTGGATCTGAAAAGTTAGGTCGCTTAGAGGGGAAATGGTCAAAGAACAGAAAAAAATGCTGTCTGTACTCTGAGAAAACAATAACCCACTATGCATCAGAACACAACAGGTGGATTTAGAGTGTTTTTAACAAAGAAAAGGGAGTAAGTAGTAGGAATATTGCAGACTTTCCCCTAACTCCTTTAGCAAAATGTTGTAGAGAATTAAAATGAGATGCAGTATTTTTAATGTTTATTCCTTGCATAAGGATTGCACTGTCTTGCATTTAAAAAAAATAAAATTCACCTAAATATTTAGTTTAACTCATATGTTTGTGAACATAGATGCATTTGTGGTTTTCCCTTTAACTGGATTTTAATACATACATAACAAAAGGTATTGATTACGACGAAAGAGAAAATTGCTTTGCAAATGAAGGGTTCTTGATTCTTTTATCCCAAGAGATATACGCCCATCTGTTACTACAGAAATTATAAAAAAAAAAAAAAAAAACAACCAAAAACCAGGAAACAATTACAGAGTTAATGCTCTGAAAAACTTGTTAATTTGTCATACCATGAAAGGTGGATGTAAAAAACAAAAACCAAGGAATTGTCTGCAAATGATAATGTGGTGGTGATGATAAGCAATGATAAATGAGGACTTTGTAATTTACATTATAAGTATATAGATTAGCAAAACGTCCTTAAATGTACATAAAACACACCTTTTTACATGTGGAAATCATGTTTCTTATTACAACCATGCAATTAATACATGTCTAGGGTGTTAATGTGTTATAAGACATTTCCTGCAGTGAAAAATCCTGAGGTTGCTTTAATCCGTTAATCTTACGTTTGCTGAATCATGATTTCACAAAATTTCAGTGTGCTTTCAGTGTTTTCCTGGGATTTTTACATGGTTTTCATTTAGCCTTGTGCTGATGCAGAAAAGCAGTAAACCTTCTAGCTGGTGTCTTCGATCTATTATACTTTGATATTCATTCTCTTTGGCTTATTCAGAGCTAGCATGTGTGGTGCAATTTCTCCATAGATCATGGTTTTCCCACCTGAGTAGGAGAAATCATTCCTCTGGGAGTCATACAGAATTAAAATGTTGTATGTCAAGATGAGTCTTTCCTGAAAGATTTGCCTGTTTTGCCTTACAGTGCCTTTTGAGTTCCACACTAGTCAAAATTAAAAGTAAAGACCAGCTTATAGTAATTACAGTTGTATCAGGAACCCTATTTCAGATAAAATTAAAATGTCTTAAGTTCTTTCAAGCTGTAGGATGTTATTACATATTCAACTCTTTATCCATTCCTTTGAGAGAAATAATACTGGTATAGCCACGATTGGCTCACCTAATAAGTGGGACCAAATGAATTTGAGATTGCTCAGCCTGCAGGCAATAATACACCCTAATGCTGTTTACAATCAGCATTTCTCCACAAGAATCCAGGGACTGTAGTGGTAAAGAGGGAGTATGTTGTTAAAGCTAAGAGCGTAAGTGATTTTTCTGAATTTAGTAGAGCTGTTGATATGCTTAAAAATGAAATGAGTATTTGAATGCTCACCTTAGTATGAGCATTCACCTGTGTAACTGCAGAACTCTGCCATAGTGCAGAATATCTGTGGTCCTTTTTGTGGCTGTTTCTGTGCAGTCCTGACGCAGGGTGACTGTTACCCTTTCTAAAGTCATTCTTAGCTCCTTTTTAGTCATGTAAATGATGAAGAGCTTAACTCTTCTGAATTACCAGCTTTCAATGTGCTGAACAGAGTTACAGTTTGCCCTCATTTTAAATGAAGTTATTAATGTGTTTATGACATTGAGAATGGGTTACTTCACTAAATGCATCATTACAATTCAGTGTAACATTCTTCTATTTTGAGAGTTATACAAAGAAAAAAGAATGACAGGAAGGTTATAAGCAGGCACAATTACTGGCAGCCTTTTTTACAAATGAACAAGTTACAGTTTTGGAAGAGTAGAATTTGTGCCAGAAAAACAGATTTTGATAACTGAGCCTGTCAGGAACACCCTGAAGGTCAGCATATCTGTGGATAAGACCTACTGTAGAGCACACAATTTACTGGATGAATCAGCAACATTTCTCAAGGAGTACATCATTCATCATGGTTATAACAACTGAGAGGCAAAAATGTGATTAATGTCTTTCTACTGTTTTGAAGATTTGGAAAGCATACATCAATTTCTTTGTTCATCAGATAACTCATTTCTGAAATAGATCTAAAGCCAAAAAACCCCCAAGCATTTGATATGAGTGTAACTTTAAAATTGCATGCCAGTTTGGTGTGCATTTTTTGTTTATCCTTTCATAATGCAGTGTTAATGCTCTATTTCTGATGTGGTCATTGATTATATAGAAACAGAGTAGATTGTATTACATAAACTATGGAAATCCAGATGGTACTGGTGACCAAGTGTAGGGTTTGCATGGTACACAGTTAAATTTGCCCCCTCCGGCTGTCAACCAGTTCTTGACAGTGACATACATAAAATAAATGTGGTGTTAGTAGGTGTGTGGAAGACAGGGTGTGCTGAGGCTGGGAGAAGCACATTGTGACTGAATGTTAGTGATAAAACAAAATGTCATTGTGAATAACCATTTTAATCCTATCTGCATTCCCTGGGAAAGTTGACATTCCTATGTCTTCTGATTCTGTAATAGCTGAATGGCAGGATTTTGCTTTTCAGAAGCAAGCCTCATTTATTATCAGTGTTGAGTTTTTCCTCTGTTTTTTGTGTCCCTTTCACACACCCATCAGGCAAGGTGGTTTGCCAGAGGAGTGGTATGAGTAACTAACACACACCTGGAGTATCCATTAAACTCTTGGTTTTACTCCCCACATGCCCT